>NW_027440505.1:0-91939 GCF_031893055.1 Leptodactylus fuscus | reverse complement strand
TGATCAATGAAGCGCTAAGGGGAAAGTAGAAATCCTGCTTGATACAAGTTGCCGAGGAAGCGATCAATGAAACCCTATGGTGAAAATCAAACTCCGGCATGATACAAGTTGCAAGATCACCCAGCTAGCCTATGATGGGTTGTCACTAGATAGGCTTAACTGTCAACTTTCCCATGGCTGCGACCTTCTCAGCCCGAGCTACACTCAAGAGTACACGATCAATGAAACCCTATGGGGAAAATCAAACTCCGACATGGTACAAGTTGCAAGCTCACCCAGCTAGCCTATGATGGGCTGTCACTAGATAGGCTTAACTGTCAACTTTCCCATGGCTGCGTCATTCTCAGCCCGAGCTACACTCAAGAGTACACGATCAATGAAGCGCTAAGGTGAAAGTAGAAATCCTGCTTCATACAAGTTGCCGAGTAAGCGATCAATGAAACCCTATGGTGAAAATCAAACTCCGGCATGATACAAGTTGCAAGATCACCCAGCTAGCCTATGATGGGTTGTCACTAGATAGGCTTAACTGTCAACTTTCCCATGGCTGCGACCTTCTCAGCCCGAGCTACACTCAAGAGTACACGATCAATGAAACCCTATGGGGAAAATCAAACTCCGACATGGTACAAGTTGCAAGATCACCCAGCTAGCCTATGATGGGCTGTCACTAGATAGGCTTAACTGTCAACTTTCCCATGGCTGCGTCATTCTCAGCCCGAGCTACACTCAAGAGTACACGATCAATGAAGCGCTAAGGGGAAAGTAGAAATCCTGCTTCATACAAGTTGCCGAGTAAGCGATCAATGAAACCCTATGGTGAAAATCAAACTCCTGCATGATACAAGTTGCAAGATCACCCAGCTAGCCTATGATGGGTTGTCACTAGATAGGCTTAACTGTCAACTTTCCCATGGCTGCGACCTTCTCAGCCCGAGCTACAATCAAGAGTACACGATCAATGAAACCCTATCGGGAAAATCAAACTCCGACATGGTACAAGTTGCAAGCTCACCCAGCTAGCCTATGATGGGTTGTCACTAGATAGGATTAACTGTCAACTTTCCCATGGCTGCGTCATTCTCAGCCCGAGCTACACTCAAGAGTACACGATCAATGAAGCGCTAAGGGGAAAGTAGAAATCCTGCTTCATACAAGTTGCCGAGTAAGCGATCAATGAAACCCTATGGTGAAAATCAAACTCCGGCATGATACAAGTTGCAAGATCACCCAGCTAGCCTATGATGGGTTGTCACTAGATAGGCTTAACTGTCAACTTTCCCATGGCTGCGACCTTCTCAGCCCGAGCTACACTCAAGAGTACACGATCAATGAAACCCTATGGGGAAAATCAAACTCCGACATGGTACAAGTTGCAAGATCACCCAGCTAGCCTATGATGGGCTGTCACTAGATAGGCTTAACTGTCAACTTTCCCATGGCTGCGTCATTCTCAGCCCGAGCTACACTCAAGAGTACACGATCAATGAAGCGCTAAGGGGAAAGTAAAAATCCTGCTTCATACAAGTTGCCGAGTAAGCGATCAATGAAACCCTATGGTGAAAATCAAACTCCGGCATGATACAAGTTGCAAGATCACCCAGCTAGCCTATGATGGGTTGTCACTAGATAGGCTTAACTGTCAACTTTCCCATGGCTGCGACCTTCTCAGCCCGAGCTACACTCACGAGTAAGCGATCAATGAAACCCTATGGTGAAAATCAAACTCCGACATGGTAAAAGTTGCAAGATCACCCAGCTAGCCTATGATGGGTTGTCACTAGATAGGCTTAACTGTCAACTTTCCCATAGCTGCGACCTTATCAGCCCGAGCTACACTCAAGAGTACACGATCAATGAAGCGCTAAGGGGAAAGTAGAAACCCTGCTTCATACAAGTTGCCGAGTAAGCGATCAATGAAACCCTATGGTGTAAATCAAACTCCGGCATGATACAAGTTGCAAGATCACCCAGCTAGCCTATGATGGGTTGTCACTAGATAGGCTTAACTGTCAACTTTCCCATGGCTGCGACCTTCTCAGCCCGAGCTACACTCAAGAGTACACGATCAATGAAACCCTATGGGGAAAATCAAACTCCGACATGGTACAAGTTGCAAGCTCACCCAGCTAGCCTATGATGGGCTGTCACTAGATAGGCTTAACTGTCAACTTTCCCATGGCTGCGTCATTCTCAGCCCGAGCTACACTCAAGAGTACACGATCAATGAAGCGCTAAGGGGAAAGTAGAAATCCTGCTTCATACAAGTTGCCGAGTAAGCGATCAATGAAACCCTATGGTGAAAATCAAACTCCGGCATGATACAAGTTGCAAGATCACCCAGCTAGCCTATGATGGGTTGTCACTAGATAGGCTTAACTGTCAACTTTCCCATGGCTGCGACCTTCTCAGCCCGAGCTACACTCAAGAGTACACGATCAATGAAACCCTATGGGGAAAATCAAACTCCGACATGGTACAAGTTGCAAGATCACCCAGCTAGCCTATGATGGGCTGTCACTAGATAGGCTTAACTGTCAACTTTCCCATGGCTGCGTCATTCTCAGCCCGAGCTACACTCAAGAGTACACGATCAATGAAGCGCTAAGGGGAAAGTAGAAATCCTGCTTCATACAAGTTGCCGAGTAAGCGATCAATGAAACCCTATGGTGAAAATCAAACTCCTGCATGATACAAGTTGCAAGATCACCCAGCTAGCCTATGATGGGTTGTCACTAGATAGGCTTAACTGTCAACTTTCCCATGGCTGCGACCTTCTCAGCCCGAGCTACACTCAAGAGTACACGATCAATGAAACCCTATGGGGAAAATCAAACTCCGACATGGTACAAGTTGCAAGCTCACCCAGCTAGCCTATGATGGGTTGTCACTAGATAGGCTTAACTGTCAACTTTCCCATGGCTGCGTCATTCTCAGCCCGAGCTACACTCAAGAGTACACGATCAATGAAGCGCTAAGGGGAAAGTAGAAATCCTGCTTCATACAAGTTGCCGAGTAAGCGATCAATGAAACCCTATGGTGAAAATCAAACTCCGGCATGATACAAGTTGCAAGATCACCCAGCTAGCCTATGATGGGTTGTCACTAGATAGGCTTAACTGTCAACTTTCCCATGGCTGCGACCTTCTCAGCCCGAGCTACACTCAAATGTACACGATCAATGAAACCCTATGGGGAAAATCAAACTCCGACATGGTACAAGTTGTAAGCTCACCCAGCTAGCCTATGATGGGCTGTCACTAGATAGGCTTAACTGTCAACTTTCCCATGGCTGCGTCATTCTCAGCCCGAGCTACACTCAAGAGTACACGATCAATGAAGCGCTAAGGGGAAAGTAGAAATCCTGCTTCATACAAGTTGCCGAGTAAGCGATCAATGAAACCCTATGGTGAAAATCAAACTCCGGCATGATACAAGTTGCAAGATCACCCAGCTAGCCTATGATGGGTTGTCACTAGATAGGCTTAACTGTCAACTTTCCCATGGCTGCGACCTTCTCAGCCCGAGCTACACTCAAGAGTACACGATCAATGAAACCCTATGGGGAAAATCAAACTCCGACATGGTACAAGTTGCAAGATCACCCAGCTAGCCTATGATGGGCTGTCACTAGATAGGCTTAACTGTCAACTTTCCCATGGCTGCGTCATTCTCAGCCCGAGCTACACTCAAGAGTACACGATCAATGAAGCGCTAAGGGGAAAGTAAAAATCCTGCTTCATACAAGTTGCCGAGTAAGCGATCAATGAAACCCTATGGTGAAAATCAAACTCCGGCATGATACAAGTTGCAAGATCACCCAGCTAGCCTATGATGGGTTGTCACTAGATAGGCTTAACTGTCAACTTTCCCATGGCTGCGACCTTCTCAGCCCGAGCTACACTCACGAGTAAGCGATCAATGAAACCCTATGGTGAAAATCAAACTCCGACATGGTAAAAGTTGCAAGATCACCCAGCTAGCCTATGATGGGTTGTCACCAGATAGGCTTAACTGTCAACTTTCCCATGGCTGCGACCTTATCAGCCCGAGCTACACTCAAGAGTACACGATCAATGAAGCGCTAAGGGGAAAGTAGAAACCCTGCTTCATACAAGTTGCCGAGTAAGCGATCAATGAAACCCTATGGTGTAAATCAAACTCCGGCATGATACAAGTTGCAAGATCACCCAGCTAGCCTATGATGGGTTGTCACTAGATAGGCTTAACTGTCAACTTTCCCATGGCTGCGACCTTCTCAGCCCGAGATACACTCAAGAGTACACGATCAATGAAACCCTATGGGGAAAATCAAACTCCGACATGGTACAAGTTGCAAGATCACCCAGCTAGCCTATGATGGGCTCTCACTAGATAGGCTTAATTGTCAACTTTCCCATGGCTGCGTCATTCTCAGCCCGAGCTACACTCAAGAGTACACGATCAATGAAGCGCTAAGGGGAAAGTAGAAATCCTGCTTCATACAAGTTGCCGAGTAAGCGATCAATGAAACCCTATGGTGAAAATCAAACTCCGGCATGATACAAGTTGCAAGATCACCCAGCTAGCCTATGATGGGTTGTCACTAGATAGGCTTAACTGTCAACTTTCCCATGGCTGCGACCTTCTCAGCCCGAGCTACACTCAAGAGTACACGATCAATGAAACCCTATGGGGAAAATCAAACTCCGACATGGTACAAGTTGCAAGATCACCCAGCTAGCCTATGATGGGCTGTCACTAGATAGGCTTAACTGTCAACTTTCCCATGGCTGCGTCATTCTCAGCCCGAGCTACACTCAAGAGTACACGATCAATGAAGCGCTAAGGGGAAAGTAGAAATCCTGCTTCATACAAGTTGCCGAGTAAGCGATCAATGAAACCCTATGGTGAAAATCAAACTCCTGCATGATACAAGTTGCAAGATCACCCAGCTAGCCTATGATGGGTTGTCACTAGATAGGCTTAACTGTCAACTTTCCCATGGCTGCGACCTTCTCAGCCCGAGCTACAATCAAGAGTACACGATCAATGAAACCCTATCGGGAAAATCAAACTCCGACATGGTACAAGTTGCAAGCTCACCCAGCTAGCCTATGATGGGTTGTCACTAGATAGGATTAACTGTCAACTTTCCCATGGCTGCGTCATTCTCAGCCCGAGCTACACTCAAGAGTACACGATCAATGAAGCGCTAAGGGGAAAGTAGAAATCCTGCTTCATACAAGTTGCCGAGTAAGCGATCAATGAAACCCTATGGTGAAAATCAAACTCCGGCATGATACAAGTTGCAAGATCACCCAGCTAGCCTATGATGGGTTGTCACTAGATAGGCTTAACTGTCAACTTTCCCATGGCTGCGACCTTCTCAGCCCGAGCTACACTCAAGAGTACACGATCAATGAAACCCTATGGGGAAAATCAAACTCCGACATGGTACAAGTTGCAAGATCACCCAGCTAGCCTATGATGGGCTGTCACTAGATAGGCTTAACTGTCAACTTTCCCATGGCTGCGTCATTCTCAGCCCGAGCTACACTCAAGAGTACACGATCAATGAAGCGCTAAGGGGAAAGTAAAAATCCTGCTTCATACAAGTTGCCGAGTAAGCGATCAATGAAACCCTATGGTGAAAATCAAACTCCGGCATGATACAAGTTGCAAGATCACCCAGCTAGCCTATGATGGGTTGTCACTAGATAGGCTTAACTGTCAACTTTCCCATGGCTGCGACCTTCTCAGCCCGAGCTACACTCACGAGTAAGCGATCAATGAAACCCTATGGTGAAAATCAAACTCCGACATGGTAAAAGTTGCAAGATCACCCAGCTAGCCTATGATGGGTTGTCACTAGATAGGCTTAACTGTCAACTTTCCCATAGCTGCGACCTTATCAGCCCGAGCTACACTCAAGAGTACACGATCAATGAAGCGCTAAGGGGAAAGTAGAAACCCTGCTTCATACAAGTTGCCGAGTAAGCGATCAATGAAACCCTATGGTGTAAATCAAACTCCGGCATGATACAAGTTGCAAGATCACCCAGCTAGCCTATGATGGGTTGTCACTAGATAGGCTTAACTGTCAACTTTCCCATGGCTGCGACCTTCTCAGCCCGAGCTACACTCAAGAGTACACGATCAATGAAACCCTATGGGGAAAATCAAACTCCGACATGGTACAAGTTGCAAGCTCACCCAGCTAGCCTATGATGGGCTGTCACTAGATAGGCTTAACTGTCAACTTTCCCATGGCTGCGTCATTCTCAGCCCGAGCTACACTCAAGAGTACACGATCAATGAAGCGCTAAGGGGAAAGTAGAAATCCTGCTTCATACAAGTTGCCGAGTAAGCGATCAATGAAACCCTATGGTGAAAATCAAACTCCGGCATGATACAAGTTGCAAGATCACCCAGCTAGCCTATGATGGGTTGTCACTAGATAGGCTTAACTGTCAACTTTCCCATGGCTGCGACCTTCTCAGCCCGAGCTACACTCAAGAGTACACGATCAATGAAACCCTATGGGGAAAATCAAACTCCGACATGGTACAAGTTGCAAGATCACCCAGCTAGCCTATGATGGGCTGTCACTAGATAGGCTTAACTGTCAACTTTCCCATGGCTGCGTCATTCTCAGCCCGAGCTACACTCAAGAGTACACGATCAATGAAGCGCTAAGGGGAAAGTAGAAATCCTGCTTCATACAAGTTGCCGAGTAAGCGATCAATGAAACCCTATGGTGAAAATCAAACTCCTGCATGATACAAGTTGCAAGATCACCCAGCTAGCCTATGATGGGTTGTCACTAGATAGGCTTAACTGTCAACTTTCCCATGGCTGCGACCTTCTCAGCCCGAGCTACAATCAAGAGTACACGATCAATGAAACCCTATCGGGAAAATCAAACTCCGACATGGTACAAGTTGCAAGCTCACCCAGCTAGCCTATGATGGGTTGTCACTAGATAGGATTAACTGTCAACTTTCCCATGGCTGCGTCATTCTCAGCCCGAGCTACACTCAAGAGTACACGATCAATGAAGCGCTAAGGGGAAAGTAGAAATCCTGCTTCATACAAGTTGCCGAGTAAGCGATCAATGAAACCCTATGGTGAAAATCAAACTCCGGCATGATACAAGTTGCAAGATCACCCAGCTAGCCTATGATGGGTTGTCACTAGATAGGCTTAACTGTCAACTTTCCCATGGCTGCGACCTTCTCAGCCCGAGCTACACTCACGAGTAAGCGATCAATGAAACCCTATGGTGAAAATCAAACTCCGACATGGTAAAAGTTGCAAGATCACCCAGCTAGCCTATGATGGGTTGTCACTAGATAGGCTTAACTGTCAACTTTCCCATAGCTGCGACCTTATCAGCCCGAGCTACACTCAAGAGTACACGATCAATGAAGCGCTAAGGGGAAAGTAGAAACCCTGCTTCATACAAGTTGCCGAGTAAGCGATCAATGAAACCCTATGGTGAAAATCAAACTCCGGCATGATAGAAGTTGCAAGATCACCCAGCTAGCCTATGATGGGTTGTCACTAGATAGGCTTAACTGTCAACTTTCCTATGGCTGCGACCTTCTCAGCCCGAGCTACTTTCAAGAGTACACGATCAATGAAACCCTATGGGGAAAATCAAACTCCGACATGGTACAAGTTGCAAGCTCACCCAGCTAGCCTGTGATGGGCTGTCACTAGATAGGCTTAACTGTCAACTTTCCCATGGCTGCGTCATTCTCAGCCCGAGCTACACTCAAGAGTACACGATCAATGAAGCGCTAAGGGGAAAGTAGAAATCCTGCTTCATACTAGTTGCCGAGTAACCGATCAATGAAACCCTATGGTGAAAATCAAACTCCGGCATGATACAAGTTGCAAGATCACCCAGCTAGCCTATGATGGGTTGTCACTAGATAGGCTTAACTGTCAACTTTCCCATGGCTGCGACCTTCTCAGCCCGAGCTACACTCAAGAGTACACGATCAATGAAACCCTATGGGGAAAATCAAACTCCGACATGGTACAAGTTGCAAGATCACCCAGCTAGCCTATGATGGGCTGTCACTAGATAGGCTTAACTGTCAACTTTCCCATGGCTTCGTCATTCTTAGCCCGAGCTACACTCAAGAGTACACGATCAATGAAGCGCTAAGGGGAAAGTAGAAATCCTGCTTCATACAAGTTGCCGAGTAAGCGATCAATGAAACCCTATGGTGAAAATCAAACTGCGGCATGATACAAGTTGCAAGATCACCCAGCTAGCCTATGATGGGTTGTCACTAGATAGGCTTAACTGTCAACTTTCCCATGGCTGCGACCTTCTCAGCCCGAGCTACACTCAAGAGTACACGATCAATGAAGCGCTAAGGGGAAAGTAAAAATCCTGCTTCATACAAGTTGCCGAGTAAGCGATCAATGAAACCCTATGGTGAAAATCAAACTCCGGCATGATACAAGTTGCAAGATCACCCAGCTAGCCTATGATGGGTTGTCACTAGATAGGCTTAACTGTCAACTTTCCCATGGCTGCGACCTTCTCAGCCCGAGCTACACTCACGAGTAAGCGATCAATGAAACCCTATGGTGAAAATCAAATTTCGACATGGTACAAGTTGCAAGATCACCCAGCTAGCCTATGATGGGCTGTCACTAGATAGGCTTAACTGTCAAGTTTCCCATGGCTGCGTCATTCTCAGCCCGATCTACACTCAAGAGTACACGATCAATGAAGCGCTAAGGGGAAAGTAGAAATCCTGCTTGATACAAGTTGCCGAGGAAGCGATCAATGAAACCCTATGGTGAAAATCAAACTCCGGCATGATACAAGTTGCAAGATCACCCAGCTAGCCTATGATGGGTTGTCACTAGATAGGCTTAACTGTCAACTTTCCCATGGCTGCGACCTTCTCAGCCCGAGCTACACTCAAGAGTACACGATCAATGAAACCCTATGGGGAAAATCAAACTCCGACATGGTACAAGTTGCAAGATCACCCAGCTAGCCTATGATGGGCTGTCACTAGATAGGCTTAACTGTCAACTTTCCCATGGCTGCGTCATTCTCAGCCCGAGCTACACTCAAGAGTACACGATCAATGAAGCGCTAAGGGGAAAGTAGAAATCCTGCTTCATACAAGTTGCCGAGTAAGCGATCAATGAAACCCTATGGTGAAAATCAAACTCCGGCATGATACAAGTTGCAAGATCACCCAGCTAGCCTATGATGGGTTGTCACTAGATAGGCTTAACTGTCAACTTTCCCATGGCTGCGACCTTCTCAGCCCGAGCTACACTCAAGAGTACACGATCAATGAAACCCTATGGGGAAAATCAAACTCCGACATGGTACAAGTTGCAAGATCACCCAGCTAGCCTATGATGGGCTGTCACTAGATAGGCTTAACTGTCAACTTTCCCATGGCTGCGTCATTCTCAGCCCGAGCTACACTCAAGAGTACACGATCAATGAAGCGCTAAGGGGAAAGTAAAAATCCTGCTTCATACAAGTTGCCGAGTAAGCGATCAATGAAACCCTATGGTGAAAATCAAACTCCGGCATGATACAAGTTGCAAGATCACCCAGCTAGCCTATGATGGGTTGTCACTAGATAGGCTTAACTGTCAACTTTCCCATGGCTGCGACCTTCTCAGCCCGAGCTACACTCACGAGTAAGCGATCAATGAAACCCTATGGTGAAAATCAAACTCCGACATGGTAAAAGTTGCAAGATCACCCAGCTAGCCTATGATGGGTTGTCACTAGATAGGCTTAACTGTCAACTTTCCCATAGCTGCGACCTTATCAGCCCGAGCTACACTCAAGAGTACACGATCAATGAAGCGCTAAGGGGAAAGTAGAAACCCTGCTTCATACAAGTTGCCGAGTAAGCGATCAATGAAACCCTATGGTGTAAATCAAACTCCGGCATGATACAAGTTGCAAGATCACCCAGCTAGCCTATGATGGGTTGTCACTAGATAGGCTTAACTGTCAACTTTCCCATGGCTGCGACCTTCTCAGCCCGAGCTACACTCAAGAGTACACGATCAATGAAACCCTATGGGGAAAATCAAACTCCGACATGGTACAAGTTGCAAGATCACCCAGCTAGCCTATGATGGGCTGTCACTAGATAGGCTTAACTGTCAACTTTCCCATGGCTGCGTCATTCTCAGCCCGAGCTACACTCAAGAGTACACGATCAATGAAGCGCTAAGGGGAAAGTAGAAATCCTGCTTCATACAAGTTGCCGAGTAAGCTATCAATGAAACCCTATGGTGAAAATCAAACTCCGGCATGATACAAGTTGCAAGATCACCCAGCTAGCCTATGATGGGTTGTCACTAGATAGGCTTAACTGTCAACTTTCCCATGGCTGCGACCTTCTCAGCCCGAGATACACTCAAGAGTACACGATCAATGAAACCCTATTGGGAAAATCAAACTCCGACATGGTGCAAGTTGCAAGATCACCCAGCTAGCCTATGATGGGCTCTCACTAGATAGGCTTAATTGTCAACTTTCCCATGGCTGCGTCATTCTCAGCCCGAGCTACACTCAAGAGTACACGATCAATGAAGCGCTAAGGGGAAAGTAGAAATCCTGCTTCATACAAGTTGCCGAGTAAGCGATCAATGAAACCCTATGGTGAAAATCAAACTCCGGCATGATAGAAGTTGCAAGATCACCCAGCTAGCCTATGATGGGTTGTCACTAGATAGGCTTAACTGTCAACTTTCCTATGGCTGCGACCTTCTCAGCCCGAGCTACTTTCAAGAGTACACGATCAATGAATCCCTATGGGGAAAATCAAACTGCGACATGGTACAAGTTGCAAGCTCACCCAGCTAGCCTGTGATGGGCTGTCACTAGATAGGCTTAACTGTCAACTTTCCCATGGCTGCGTCATTCTCAGCCCGAGCTACACTCAAGAGTACACGATCAATGAAGCGCTAAGGGGAAAGTAGAAATCCTGCTTCATACTAGTTGCCGAGTAACCGATCAATGAAACCCTATGGTGAAAATCAAACTCCGGCATGATACAAGTTGCAAGATCACCCAGCTAGCCTATGATGGGTTGTCACTAGATAGGCTTAACTGTCAACTTTCCCATGGCTGCGACCTTCTCAGCCCGAGCTACACTCAAGAGTACACGATCAATGAAACCCTATGGGGAAAATCAAACTCCGACATGGTACAAGTTGCAAGATCACCCAGCTAGCCTATGATGGGCTGTCACTAGATAGGCTTAACTGTCAACTTTCCCATGGCTTCGTCATTCTTAGCCCGAGCTACACTCAAGAGTACACGATCAATGAAGCGCTAAGGGGAAAGTAGAAATCCTGCTTCATACAAGTTGCCGAGTAAGCGATCAATGAAACCCTATGGTGAAAATCAAACTGCGGCATGATACAAGTTGCAAGATCACCCAGCTAGCCTATGATGGGTTGTCACTAGATAGGCTTAACTGTCAACTTTCCCATGGCTGCGACCTTCTCAGCCCGAGCTACACTCAAGAGTACACGATCAATGAAGCGCTAAGGGGAAAGTAAAAATCCTGCTTCATACAAGTTGCCGAGTAAGCGATCAATGAAACCCTATGGTGAAAATCAAACTCCGGCATGATACAAGTTGCAAGATCACCCAGCTAGCCTATGATGGGTTGTCACTAGATAGGCTTAACTGTCAACTTTCCCATGGCTGCGACCTTCTCAGCCCGAGCTACACTCACGAGTAAGCGATCAATGAAACCCTATGGTGAAAATCAAATTTCGACATGGTACAAGTTGCAAGATCACCCAGCTAGCCTATGATGGGCTGTCACTAGATAGGCTTAACTGTCAAGTTTCCCATGGCTGCGTCATTCTCAGCCCGATCTACACTCAAGAGTACACGATCAATGAAGCGCTAAGGGGAAAGTAGAAATCCTGCTTGATACAAGTTGCCGAGGAAGCGATCAATGAAACCCTATGGTGAAAATCAAACTCCGGCATGATACAAGTTGCAAGATCACCCAGCTAGCCTATGATGGGTTGTCACTAGATAGGCTTAACTGTCAACTTTCCCATGGCTGCGACCTTCTCAGCCCGAGCTACACTCAAGAGTACACGATCAATGAAACCCTATGGGGAAAATCAAACTCCGACATGGTACAAGTTGCAAGATCACCCAGCTAGCCTATGATGGGCTGTCACTAGATAGGCTTAACTGTCAACTTTCCCATGGCTGCGTCATTCTCAGCCCGAGCTACACTCAAGAGTACACGATCAATGAAGCGCTAAGGGGAAAGTAGAAATCCTGCTTCATACAAGTTGCCGAGTAAGCGATCAATGAAACCCTATGGTGAAAATCAAACTCCGGCATGATACAAGTTGCAAGATCACCCAGCTAGCCTATGATGGGTTGTCACTAGATAGGCTTAACTGTCAACTTTCCATGGCTGCGACCTTCTCAGCCCGAGCTACACTCAAGAGTACACGATCAATGAAACCCTATGGGGAAAATCAAACTCCGACATGGTACAAGTTGCAAGCTCACCCAGCTAGCCTATGATGGGCTGTCACTAGATAGGCTTAACTGTCAACTTTCCCATGGCTGCGTCATTCTCAGCCCGAGCTACACTCAAGAGTACACGATCAATGAAGCGCTAAGGGGAAAGTAGAAATCCTGCTTCATACAAGTTGCCGAGTAAGCGATCAATAAAACCCTATGGTGAAAATCAAACTCCGGCATGATACAAGTTGCAAGATCACCCAGCTAGCCTATGATGGGTAGTCACTAGATAGGCTTAACTGTCAACTTTCCCATGGCTGCGACCTTCTCAGCCCGAGCTACACTCAAGAGTACACGATCAATGAAACCCTATGGGGAAAATCAAACTCCGACATGGTACAAGTTGCAAGATCACCCAGCTAGCCTATGATGGGCTGTCACTAGATAGGCTTAACTGTCAACTTTCCCATGGCTGCGTCATTCTCAGCCCGAGCTACACTCAAGAGTACACGATCAATGAAGCGCTAAGGGGAAAGTAGAAATCCTGCTTCATACAAGTTGCCGAGTAAGCGATCAATGAAACCCTATGGTGAAAATCAAACTCCTGCATGATACAAGTTGCAAGATCACCCAGCTAGCCTATGATGGGTTGTCACTAGATAGGCTTAACTGTCAACTTTCCCATGGCTGCGACCTTCTCAGCCCGAGCTACACTCAAGAGTACACGATCAATGAAACCCTATGGGGAAAATCAAACTCCGACATGGTACAAGTTGCAAGCTCACCCAGCTAGCCTATGATGGGTTGTCACTAGATAGGCTTAACTGTCAACTTTCCCATGGCTGCGTCATTCTCAGCCCGAGCTACACTCAAGAGTACACGATCAATGAAGCGCTAAGGGGAAAGTAGAAATCCTGCTTCATACAAGTTGCCGAGTAAGCGATCAATGAAACCCTATGGTGAAAATCAAACTCCGGTATGATACAAGTTGCAAAATCACCCAGCTAGCCTATGATGGGTTGTCACTAGATAGGCTTAACTGTCAACTTTCCCATGGCTGCGACCTTCTCAGCCCGAGCTACACTCAAATGTACACGATCAATGAAACCCTATGGGGAAAATCAAACTCCGACATGGTACAAGTTGCAAGCTCACCCAGCTAGCCTATGATGGGCTGTCACTAGATAGGCTTAACTGTCAACTTTCCCATGGCTGCGTCATTCTCAGCCCGAGCTACACTCAAGAGTACACGATCAATGAAGCGCTAAGGGGAAAGTAGAAATCCTGCTTCATACAAGTTGCCGAGTAAGCGATCAATGAAACCCTATGGTGAAAATCAAACTCCGGCATGATACAAGTTGCAAGATCACCCAGCTAGCCTATGATGGGTTGTCACTAGATAGGCTTAACTGTCAACTTTCCCATGGCTGCGACCTTCTCAGCCCGAGCTACACTCAAGAGTACACGATCAATGAAACCCTATGGGGAAAATCAAACTCCGACATGGTACAAGTTGCAAGATCACCCAGCTAGCCTATGATGGGCTGTCACTAGATAGGCTTAACTGTCAACTTTCCCATGGCTGCGTCATTCTCAGCCCGAGCTACACTCAAGAGTACACGATCAATGAAGCGCTAAGGGGAAAGTAGAAATCCTGCTTCATACAAGTTGCCGAGTAAGCGATCAATGAAACCCTATGGTGAAAATCAAACTCCGGCATGATACAAGTTGCAAGATCACCCAGCTAGCCTATGATGGGTTGTCACTAGATAGGCTTAACTGTCAACTTTCCCATGGCTGCGACCTTCTCAGCCCGAGCTACACTCAAGAGTACACGATCAATGAAACCCTATGGGGAAAATCAAACTCCGACATGGTACAAGTTGCAAGCTCACCCAGCTAGCCTATGATGGGCTGTCACTAGATAGGCTTAACTGTCAACTTTCCCATGGCTGCGTCATTCTCAGCCCGAGCTACACTCAAGAGTACACGATCAATGAAGCGCTAAGGGGAAAGTAGAAATCCTGCTTCATACAAGTTGCCGAGTAAGCGATCAATGAAACCCTATGGTGAAAATCAAACTCCGGCATGATACAAGTTGCAAGATCACCCAGCTAGCCTATGATGGGTAGTCACTAGATAGGCTTAACTGTCAACTTTCCCATGGCTGCGACCTTCTCAGCCCGAGCTACACTCAAGAGTACACGATCAATGAAACCCTATGGGGAAAATCAAACTCCGACATGGTACAAGTTGCAAGATCACCCAGCTAGCCTATGATGGGCTGTCACTAGATAGGCTTAACTGTCAACTTTCCCATGGCTGCGTCATTCTCAGCCCGAGCTACACTCAAGAGTACACGATCAATGAAGCGCTAAGGGGAAAGTAGAAATCATGCTTCATACAAGTTGCCGAGTAAGCGATCAATGAAACCCTATGGTGAAAATCAAACTCCTGCATGATACAAGTTGCAAGATCACCCAGCTAGCCTATGATGGGTTGTCACTAGATAGGCTTAACTGTCAACTTTCCCATGGCTGCGACCTTCTCAGCCCGAGCTACACTCAAGAGTACACGATCAATGAAACCCTATGGGGAAAATCAAACTCCGACATGGTACAAGTTGCAAGCTCACCCAGCTAGCCTATGATGGGTTGTCACTAGATAGGCTTAACTGTCAACTTTCCCATGGCTGCGTCATTCTCAGCCCGAGCTACACTTAAGAGTACACGATCAATGAAGCGCTAAGGGGAAAGTAGAAATCCTGCTTCATACAAGTTGCCGAGTAAGCGATCAATGAAACCCTATGGTGAAAATCAAACTCCGGTATGATACAAGTTGCAAGATCACCCAGCTAGCCTATGATGGGTTGTCACTAGATAGGCTTAACTGTCAACTTTCCCATGGCTGCGACCTTCTCAGCCCGAGCTACACTCAAATGTACACGATCAATGAAACCCTATGGGGAAAATCAAACTCCGACATGGTACAAGTTGCAAGCTCACCCAGCTAGCCTATGATGGGCTGTCACTAGATAGGCTTAACTGTCAACTTTCCTATGGCTGCGTCATTCTCAGCCCGAGCTACACTCAAGAGTACACGATCAATGAAGCGCTAAGGGGAAAGTAGAAATCCTGCTTCATACAAGTTGCCGAGTAAGCGATCAATGAAACCCTATGGTGAAAATCAAACTCCGGCATGATACAAGTTGCAAGATCACCCAGCTAGCCTATGATGGGTTGTCACTAGATAGGCTTAACTGTCAACTTTCCCATGGCTGCGACCTTCTCAGCCCGAGCTACACTCAACAGTACACGATCAATGAAACCCTATGGGGAAAATCAAACTCCGACATGGTACAAGTTGCAAGATCACCCAGCTAGCCTATGATGGGCTGTCACTAGATAGGCTTAACTGTCAACTTTCCCATGGCTGCGTCATTCTCAGCCCGAGCTACACTCAAGAGTACACGATCAATGAAGCGCTAAGGGGAAAGTAGAAATCCTGCTTCATACAAGTTGCCGAGTAAGCGATCAATGAAACCCTATGGTGAAAATCAAACTCCGGCATGATACAAGTTGCAAGATCACCCAGCTAGCCTATGATGGGTTGTCACTAGATAGGCTTAACTGTCAACTTTCCCATGGCTGCGACCTTCTCAGCCCGAGCTACACTCAAGAGTACACGATCAATGAAACCCTATGGGGAAAATCAAACTCCGACATGGTACAAGTTGCAAGCTCACCCAGCTAGCCTATGATGGGCTGTCACTAGATAGGCTTAACTGTCAACTTTCCCATGGCTGCGTCATTCTCAGCCCGAGCTACACTCAAGAGTACACGATCAATGAAGCGCTAAGGGGAAAGTAGAAATCCTGCTTCATACAAGTTGCCGAGTAAGCGATCAATGAAACCCTATGGTGAAAATCAAACTCCGGCATGATACAAGTTGCAAGATCACCCAGCTAGCCTATGATGGGTTGTCACTAGATAGGCTTAACTGTCAACTTTCCCATGGCTGCGACCTTCTCAGCCCGAGCTACACTCAAGAGTACACGATCAATGAAACCCTATGGGGAAAATCAAACTCCGACATGGTACAAGTTGCAAGATCACCCAGCTAGCCTATGATGGGCTGTCACTAGATAGGCTTAACTGTCAACTTTCCCATGGCTGCGTCATTCTCAGCCCGAGCTACACTCAAGAGTACACGATCAATGAAGCGCTAAGGGGAAAGTAGAAATCCTGCTTCATACAAGTTGCCGAGTAAGCGATCAATGAAACCCTATGGTGAAAATCAAACTCCTGCATGATACAAGTTGCAAGATCACCCAGCTAGCCTATGATGGGTTGTCACTAGATAGGCTTAACTGTCAACTTTCCCATGGCTGCGACCTTCTCAGCCCGAGCTACACTCAAGAGTACACGATCAATGAAACCCTATGGGGAAAATCAAACTCCGACATGGTACAAGTTGCAAGCTCACCCAGCTAGCCTATGATGGGTTGTCACTAGATAGGCTTAACTGTCAACTTTCCCATGGCTGCGTCATTCTCAGCCCGAGCTACACTCAAGAGTACACGATCAATGAAGCGCTAAGGGGAAAGTAGAAATCCTGCTTCATACAAGTTGCCGAGTAAGCGATCAATGAAACCCTATGGTGAAAATCAAACTCCGGCATGATACAAGTTGCAAGATCACCCAGCTAGCCTATGATGGGTTGTCACTAGATAGGCTTAACTGTCAACTTTCCCATGGCTGCGACCTTCTCAGCCCGAGCTACACTCAAATGTACACGATCAATGAAACCCTATGGGGAAAATCAAACTCCGACATGGTACAAGTTGTAAGCTCACCCAGCTAGCCTATGATGGGCTGTCACTAGATAGGCTTAACTGTCAACTTTCCCATGGCTGCGTCATTCTCAGCCCGAGCTACACTCAAGAGTACACGATCAATGAAGCGCTAAGGGGAAAGTAGAAATCCTGCTTCATACAAGTTGCCGAGTAAGCGATCAATGAAACCCTATGGTGAAAATCAAACTCCGGCATGATACAAGTTGCAAGATCACCCAGCTAGCCTATGATGGGTTGTCACTAGATAGGCTTAACTGTCAACTTTCCCATGGCTGCGACCTTCTCAGCCCGAGCTACACTCAAGAGTACACGATCAATGAAACCCTATGGGGAAAATCAAACTCCGACATGGTACAAGTTGCAAGATCACCCAGCTAGCCTATGATGGGCTGTCACTAGATAGGCTTAACTGTCAACTTTCCCATGGCTGCGTCATTCTCAGCCCGAGCTACACTCAAGAGTACACGATCAATGAAGCGCTAAGGGGAAAGTAAAAATCCTGCTTCATACAAGTTGCCGAGTAAGCGATCAATGAAACCCTATGGTGAAAATCAAACTCCGGCATGATACAAGTTGCAAGATCACCCAGCTAGCCTATGATGGGTTGTCACTAGATAGGCTTAACTGTCAACTTTCCCATGGCTGCGACCTTCTCAGCCCGAGCTACACTCACGAGTAAGCGATCAATGAAACCCTATGGTGAAAATCAAACTCCGACATGGTAAAAGTTGCAAGATCACCCAGCTAGCCTATGATGGGTTGTCACCAGATAGGCTTAACTGTCAACTTTCCCATGGCTGCGACCTTATCAGCCCGAGCTACACTCAAGAGTACACGATCAATGAAGCGCTAAGGGGAAAGTAGAAACCCTGCTTCATACAGGTTGCCGAGTAAGCGATCAATGAAACCCTATGGTGTAAATCAAACTCCGGCATGATACAAGTTGCAAGATCACCCAGCTAGCCTATGATGGGTTGTCACTAGATAGGCTTAACTGTCAACTTTCCCATGGCTGCGACCTTCTCAGCCCGAGATACACTCAAGAGTACACGATCAATGAAACCCTATGGGGAAAATCAAACTCCGACATGGTACAAGTTGCAAGATCACCCAGCTAGCCTATGATGGGCTCTCACTAGATAGGCTTAATTGTCAACTTTCCCATGGCTGCGTCATTCTCAGCCCGAGCTACACTCAAGAGTACACGATCAATGAAGCGCTAAGGGGAAAGTAGAAATCCTGCTTCATACAAGTTGCCGAGTAAGCGATCAATGAAACCCTATGGTGAAAATCAAACTCCGGCATGATAGAAGTTGCAAGATCACCCAGCTAGCCTATGATGGGTTGTCACTAGATAGGCTTAACTGTCAACTTTCCTATGGCTGCGACCTTCTCAGCCCGAGCTACATTCAAGAGTACACGATCAATGAAACCCTATGGGGAAAATCAAACTCCGACATGGTACAAGTTGCAAGATCACCCAGCTAGCCTATGATAGGCTGTCACTAGATAGGCTTAACTGTCAACTTTCCCATGGCTTCGTCATTCTTAGCCCGAGCTACACTCAAGAGTACACGATCAATGAAGCGCTAAGGGGAAAGTAGAAATCCTGCTTCATACAAGTTGCCGAGTAAGCGATCAATGAAACCCTATGGTGAAAATCAAACTGCGTCATGATACAAGTTGCAAGATCACCCAGCTAGCCTATGATGGGTTGTCACTAGATAGGCTTAACTGTCAACTTTCCCATGGCTGCGACCTTCTCAGCCCGAGCTACACTCAAGAGTACACGATCAATGAAGCGCTAAGGGGAAAGTAAAAATCCTGCTTCATACAAGTTGCCGAGTAAGCGATCAATGAAACCCTATGGTGAAAATCAAACTCCGGCATGATACAAGTTGCAAGATCACCCAGCTAGCCTATGATGGGTTGTCACTAGATAGGCTTAACTGTCAACTTTCCCATGGCTGCGACCTTCTCAGCCCGAGCTACACTCAAGAGTACACGATCAATGAAACCCTATGGGGAAAATCAAACTCCGACATGGTACAAGTTGCAAGATCACCCAGCTAGACTATGATGGGCTGTCACTAGATAGGCTTAACTGTCAACTTTCCCATGGCTGCGTCATTCTCAGCCCGAGCTACACTCAAGAGTACACGATCAATGAAGCGCTAAGGGGAAAGTAGAAATCCTGCTTCATACAAATCAAACTCCGGCATGATACAAGTTGCAAGATCACCCAGCTAGCCTATGATGGGTTGTCACTAGATAGGCTTAACTGTCAACTTTCCCATGGCTGCGACCTTCTCAGCCCGAGCTACACTCAAGAGTACACGATCAATGAAACCCTATGGGGAAAATCAAACTCCGACATGGTACAAGTTGCAAGCTCACCCAGCTAGCCTATGATGGGCTGTCACTAGATAGGCTTAACTGTCAACTTTCCCATGGCTGCGTCATTCTCAGCCCGAGCTACACTCAAGAGTACACGATCAATGAAGCGCTAAGGGGAAAGTAGAAATCCTGCTTCATACAAGTTGCCGAGTAAGCGATCAATGAAACCCTATGGTGAAAATCAAACTCCGGCATGATACAAGTTGCAAGATCACCCAGCTAGCCTATGATGGGTTGTCACTAGATAGGCTTAACTGTCAACTTTCCCATGGCTGCGACCTTCTCAGCCCGAGCTACACTCAAGAGTACACGATCAATGAAACCCTATGGGGAAAATCAAACTCCGACATGGTACAAGTTGCAAGATCACCCAGCTAGCCTATGATGGGCTGTCACTAGATAGGCTTAACTGTCAACTTTCCCATGGCTGCGTCATTCTCAGCCCGAGCTACACTCAAGAGTACACGATCAATGAAGCGCTAAGGGGAAAGTAGAAATCCTGCTTCATACAAGTTGCCGAGTAAGCGATCAATGAAACCCTATGGTGAAAATCAAACTCCTGCATGATACAAGTTGCAAGATCACCCAGCTAGCCTATGATGGGTTGTCACTAGATAGGCTTAACTGTCAACTTTCCCATGGCTGCGACCTTCTCAGCCCGAGCTACAATCAAGAGTACACGATCAATGAAACCCTATCGGGAAAATCAAACTCCGACATGGTACAAGTTGCAAGCTCACCCAGCTAGCCTATGATGGGTTGTCACTAGATAGGATTAACTGTCAACTTTCCCATGGCTGCGTCATTCTCAGCCCGAGCTACACTCAAGAGTACACGATCAATGAAGCGCTAAGGGGAAAGTAGAAATCCTGCTTCATACAAGTTGCCGAGTAAGCGATCAATGAAACCCTATGGTGAAAATCAAACTCCGGCATGATACAAGTTGCAAGATCACCCAGCTAGCCTATGATGGGTTGTCACTAGATAGGCTTAACTGTCAACTTTCCCATGGCTGCGACCTTCTCAGCCCGAGCTACACTCAAATGTACACGATCAATGAAACCCTATGGGGAAAATCAAACTCCGACATGGTACAAGTTGCAAGCTCACCCAGCTAGCCTATGATGGGCTGTCACTAGATAGGCTTAACTGTCAACTTTCCCATGGCTGCGTCATTCTCAGCCCGAGCTACACTCAAGAGTACACGATCAATGAAGCGCTAAGGGGAAAGTAGAAATCCTGCTTCATACAAGTTGCCGAGTAAGCGATCAATGAAACCCTATGGTGAAAATCAAACTCCGGCATGATACAAGTTGCAAGATCACCCAGCTAGCCTATGATGGGTTGTCACTAGATAGGCTTAACTGTCAACTTTCCCATGGCTGCGACCTTCTCAGCCCGAGCTACACTCAAGAGTACACGATCAATGAAACCCTATGGGGAAAATCAAACTCCGACATGGTACAAGTTGCAAGATCACCCAGCTAGCCTATGATGGGCTGTCACTAGATAGGCTTAACTGTCAACTTTCCCATGGCTGCGTCATTCTCAGCCCGAGCTACACTCAAGAGTACACGATCAATGAAGCGCTAAGGGGAAAGTAAAAATCCTGCTTCATACAAGTTGCCGAGTAAGCGATCAATGAAACCCTATGGTGAAAATCAAACTCCGGCATGATACAAGTTGCAAGATCACCCAGCTAGCCTATGATGGGTTGTCACTAGATAGGCTTAACTGTCAACTTTCCCATGGCTGCGACCTTCTCAGCCCGAGCTACACTCACGAGTAAGCGATCAATGAAACCCTATGGTGAAAATCAAACTCCGACATGGTAAAAGTTGCAAGATCACCCAGCTAGCCTATGATGGGTTGTCACTAGATAGGCTTAACTGTCAACTTTCCCATAGCTGCGACCTTATCAGCCCGAGCTACACTCAAGAGTACACGATCAATGAAGCGCTAAGGGGAAAGTAGAAACCCTGCTTCATACAAGTTGCCGAGTAAGCGATCAATGAAACCCTATGGTGTAAATCAAACTCCGGCATGATACAAGTTGCAAGATCACCCAGCTAGCCTATGATGGGTTGTCACTAGATAGGCTTAACTGTCAACTTTCCCATGGCTGCGACCTTCTCAGCCCGAGCTACACTCAAGAGTACACGATCAATGAAACCCTATGGGGAAAATCAAACTCCGACATGGTACAAGTTGCAAGATCACCCAGCTAGCCTATGATGGGCTGTCACTAGATAGGCTTAACTGTCAACTTTCCCATGGCTGCGTCATTCTCAGCCCGAGCTACACTCAAGAGTACACGATCAATGAAGCGCTAAGGGGAAAGTAGAAATCCTGCTTCATACAAGTTGCCGAGTAAGCTATCAATGAAACCCTATGGTGAAAATCAAACTCCGGCATGATACAAGTTGCAAGATCACCCAGCTAGCCTATGATGGGTTGTCACTAGATAGGCTTAACTGTCAACTTTCCCATGGCTGCGACCTTCTCAGCCCGAGATACACTCAAGAGTACACGATCAATGAAACCCTATTGGGAAAATCAAACTCCGACATGGTGCAAGTTGCAAGATCACCCAGCTAGCCTATGATGGGCTCTCACTAGATAGGCTTAATTGTCAACTTTCCCATGGCTGCGTCATTCTCAGCCCGAGCTACACTCAAGAGTACACGATCAATGAAGCGCTAAGGGGAAAGTAGAAATCCTGCTTCATACAAGTTGCCGAGTAAGCGATCAATGAAACCCTATGGTGAAAATCAAACTCCGGCATGATAGAAGTTGCAAGATCACCCAGCTAGCCTATGATGGGTTGTCACTAGATAGGCTTAACTGTCAACTTTCCTATGGCTGCGACCTTCTCAGCCCGAGCTACTTTCAAGAGTACACGATCAATGAAACCCTATGGGGAAAATCAAACTCCGACATGGTACAAGTTGCAAGCTCACCCAGCTAGCCTGTGATGGGCTGTCACTAGATAGGCTTAACTGTCAACTTTCCCATGGCTGCGTCATTCTCAGCCCGAGCTACACTCAAGAGTACACGATCAATGAAGCGCTAAGGGGAAAGTAGAAATCCTGCTTCATACTAGTTGCCGAGTAACCGATCAATGAAACCCTATGGTGAAAATCAAACTCCGGCATGATACAAGTTGCAAGATCACCCAGCTAGCCTATGATGGGTTGTCACTAGATAGGCTTAACTGTCAACTTTCCCATGGCTGCGACCTTCTCAGCCCGAGCTACACTCAAGAGTACACGATCAATGAAACCCTATGGGGAAAATCAAACTCCGACATGGTACAAGTTGCAAGATCACCCAGCTAGCCTATGATGGGCTGTCACTAGATAGGCTTAACTGTCAACTTTCCCATGGCTTCGTCATTCTTAGCCCGAGCTACACTCAAGAGTACACGATCAATGAAGCGCTAAGGGGAAAGTAGAAATCCTGCTTCATACAAGTTGCCGAGTAAGCGATCAATGAAACCCTATGGTGAAAATCAAACTGCGGCATGATACAAGTTGCAAGATCACCCAGCTAGCCTATGATGGGTTGTCACTAGATAGGCTTAACTGTCAACTTTCCCATGGCTGCGACCTTCTCAGCCCGAGCTACACTCAAGAGTACACGATCAATGAAGCGCTAAGGGGAAAGTAAAAATCCTGCTTCATACAAGTTGCCGAGTAAGCGATCAATGAAACCCTATGGTGAAAATCAAACTCCGGCATGATACAAGTTGCAAGATCACCCAGCTAGCCTATGATGGGTTGTCACTAGATAGGCTTAACTGTCAACTTTCCCATGGCTGCGACCTTCTCAGCCCGAGCTACACTCACGAGTAAGCGATCAATGAAACCCTATGGTGAAAATCAAATTTCGACATGGTACAAGTTGCAAGATCACCCAGCTAGCCTATGATGGGCTGTCACTAGATAGGCTTAACTGTCAAGTTTCCCATGGCTGCGTCATTCTCAGCCCGATCTACACTCAAGAGTACACGATCAATGAAGCGCTAAGGGGAAAGTAGAAATCCTGCTTGATACAAGTTGCCGAGGAAGCGATCAATGAAACCCTATGGTGAAAATCAAACTCCGGCATGATACAAGTTGCAAGATCACCCAGCTAGCCTATGATGGGTTGTCACTAGATAGGCTTAACTGTCAACTTTCCCATGGCTGCGACCTTCTCAGCCCGAGCTACACTCAAGAGTACACGATCAATGAAACCCTATGGGGAAAATCAAACTCCGACATGGTACAAGTTGCAAGATCACCCAGCTAGCCTATGATGGGCTGTCACTAGATAGGCTTAACTGTCAACTTTCCCATGGCTGCGTCATTCTCAGCCCGAGCTACACTCAAGAGTACACGATCAATGAAGCGCTAAGGGGAAAGTAGAAATCCTGCTTCATACAAGTTGCCGAGTAAGCGATCAATGAAACCCTATGGTGAAAATCAAACTGCGGCATGATACAAGTTGCAAGATCACCCAGCTAGCCTATGATGGGTTGTCACTAGATAGGCTTAACTGTCAACTTTCCCATGGCTGCGACCTTCTCAGCCCGAGCTACACTCAAGAGTACACGATCAATGAAACCCTATGGGGAAAATCAAACTCCGACATGGTACAAGTTGCAAGATCACCCAGCTAGCCTATGATGGGCTGTCACTAGATAGGCTTAACTGTCAACTTTCCCATGGCTGCGTCATTCTCTGCCCGAGCTACACTCAAGAGTACACGATCAATGAAGCGCTAAGGGGAAAGTAAAAATCCTGCTTCATACAAGTTGCCGAGTAAGCGATCAATGAAACCCTATGGTGAAAATCAAACTCCGGCATGATACAAGTTGCAAGATCACCCAGCTAGCCTATGATGGGTTGTCACTAGATAGGCTTAACTGTCAACTTTCCCATGGCTGCGACCTTCTCAGCCCGAGCTACACTCACGAGTAAGCGATCAATGAAACCCTATGGTGAAAATCAAACTCCGACATGGTAAAAGTTGCAAGATCACCCAGCTAGCCTATGATGGGTTGTCACTAGATAGGCTTAACTGTCAACTTTCCCATAGCTGCGACCTTATCAGCCCGAGCTACACTCAAGAGTACACGATCAATGAAGCGCTAAGGGGAAAGTAGAAACCCTGCTTCATACAAGTTGCCGAGTAAGCGATCAATGAAACCCTATGGTGTAAATCAAACTCCGGCATGATACAAGTTGCAAGATCACCCAGCTAGCCTATGATGGGTTGTCACTAGATAGGCTTAACTGTCAACTTTCCCATGGCTGCGACCTTCTCAGCCCGAGCTACACTCAAGAGTACACGATCAATGAAACCCTATGGGGAAAATCAAACTCCGACATGGTACAAGTTGCAAGATCACCCAGCTAGCCTATGATGGGCTGTCACTAGATAGGCTTAACTGTCAACTTTCCCATGGCTGCGTCATTCTCAGCCCGAGCTACACTCAAGAGTACACGATCAATGAACCGCTAAGGGGAAAGTAGAAATCCTGCTTCATACAAGTTGCCGAGTAAGCTATCAATGAAACCCTATGGTGAAAATCAAACTCCGGCATGATACAAGTTGCAAGATCACCTTCCAGCTAGCCTATGATGGGTTGTCACTAGATAGGCTTAACTGTCAACTTTCCCATGGCTGCGACCTTCTCAGCCCGAGATACACTCAAGAGTACACGATCAATGAAACCCTATTGGGAAAATCAAACTCCGACATGGTGCAAGTTGCAAGATCACCCAGCTAGCCTATGATGGGCTCTCACTAGATAGGCTTAATTGTCAACTTTCCCATGGCTGCGTCATTCTCAGCCCGAGCTACACTCAAGAGTACACGATCAATGAAGCGCTAAGAAGAAAGTAGAAATCCTGCTTCATACAAGTTGCCGAGTAAGCGATCAATGAAACCCTATGGTGAAAATCAAACTCCGGCATGATAGAAGTTGCAAGATCACCCAGCTAGCCTATGATGGGTTGTCACTAGATAGGCTTAACTGTCAACTTTCCTATGGCTGCGACCTTCTCAGCCCGAGCTACTTTCAAGAGTACACGATCAATGAAACCCTATGGGGAAAATCAAACTCCGACATGGTACAAGTTGCAAGCTCACCCAGCTAGCCTGTGATGGGCTGTCACTAGATAGGCTTAACTGTCAACTTTCCCATGGCTGCGTCATTCTCAGCCCGAGCTACACTCAAGAGTACACGATCAATGAAGCGCTAAGGGGAAAGTAGAAATCCTGCTTCATACTAGTTGCCGAGTAACCGATCAATGAAACCCTATGGTGAAAATCAAACTCCGGCATGATACAAGTTGCAAGATCACCCAGCTAGCCTATGATGGGTTGTCACTAGATAGGCTTAACTGTCAACTTTCCCATGGCTGCGACCTTCTCAGCCCGAGCTACACTCAAGAGTACACGATCAATGAAACCCTATGGGGAAAATCAAACTCCGACATGGTACAAGTTGCAAGATCACCCAGCTAGCCTATGATGGGCTGTCACTAGATAGGCTTAACTGTCAACTTTCCCATGGCTTCGTCATTCTTAGCCCGAGCTACACTCAAGAGTACACGATCAATGAAGCGCTAAGGGGAAAGTAGAAATCCTGCTTCATACAAGTTGCCGAGTAAGCGATCAATGAAACCCTATTGTGAAAATCAAACTGCGGCATGATACAAGTTGCAAGATCACCCAGCTAGCCTATGATGGGTTGTCACTAGATAGGCTTAACTGTCAACTTTCCCATGGCTGCGACCTTCTCAGCCCGAGCTACACTCAAGAGTACACGATCAATGAAGCGCTAAGGGGAAAGTAAAAATCCTGCTTCATACAAGTTGCCGAGTAAGCGATCAATGAAACCCTATGGTGAAAATCAAACTCCGGCATGATACAAGTTGCAAGATCACCCAGCTAGCCTATGATGGGTTGTCACTAGATAGGCTTAACTGTCAACTTTCCCATGGCTGCGACCTTCTCAGCCCGAGCTACACTCACGAGTAAGCGATCAATGAAACCCTATGGTGAAAATCAAATTTCGACATGGTACAAGTTGCAAGATCACCCAGCTAGCCTATGATGGGCTGTCACTAGATAGGCTTAACTGTCAAGTTTCCCATGGCTGCGTCATTCTCAGCCCGATCTACACTCAAGAGTACACGATCAATGAAGCGCTAAGGGGAAAGTAGAAATCCTGCTTGATACAAGTTGCCGAGGAAGCGATCAATGAAACCCTATGGTGAAAATCAAACTCCGGCATGATACAAGTTGCAAGATCACCCAGCTAGCCTATGATGGGTTGTCACTAGATAGGCTTAACTGTCAACTTTCCCATGGCTGCGACCTTCTCAGCCCGAGCTACACTCAAGAGTACACGATCAATGAAACCCTATGGGGAAAATCAAACTCCGACATGGTACAAGTTGCAAGATCACCCAGCTAGCCTATGATGGGCTGTCACTAGATAGGCTTAACTGTCAACTTTCCCATGGCTGCGTCATTCTCAGCCCGAGCTACACTCAAGAGTACACGATCAATGAAGCGCTAAGGGGAAAGTAGAAATCCTGCTTCATACAAGTTGCCGAGTAAGCGATCAATGAAACCCTATGGTGAAAATCAAACTCCGGCATGATACAAGTTGCAAGATCACCCAGCTAGCCTATGATGGGTTGTCACTAGATAGGCTTAACTGTCAACTTTCCCATGGCTGCGACCTTCTCAGCCCGAGCTACACTCAAGAGTACACGATCAATGAAACCCTATGGGGAAAATCAAACTCCGACATGGTACAAGTTGCAAGCTCACCCAGCTAGCCTATGATGGGCTGTCACTAGATAGGCTTAACTGTCAACTTTCCCATGGCTGCGTCATTCTCAGCCCGAGCTACACTCAAGAGTACACGATCAATGAAGCGCTAAGGGGAAAGTAGAAATCCTGCTTCATACAAGTTGCCGAGTAAGCGATCAATAAAACCCTATGGTGAAAATCAAACTCCGGCATGATACAAGTTGCAAGATCACCCAGCTAGCCTATGATGGGTAGTCACTAGATAGGCTTAACTGTCAACTTTCCCATGGCTGCGACCTTCTCAGCCCGAGCTACACTCAAGAGTACACGATCAATGAAACCCTATGGGGAAAATCAAACTCCGACATGGTACAAGTTGCAAGATCACCCAGCTAGCCTATGATGGGCTGTCACTAGATAGGCTTAACTGTCAACTTTCCCATGGCTGCGTCATTCTCAGCCCGAGCTACACTCAAGAGTACACGATCAATGAAGCGCTAAGGGGAAAGTAGAAATCCTGCTTCATACAAGTTGCCGAGTAAGCGATCAATGAAACCCTATGGTGAAAATCAAACTCCTGCATGATACAAGTTGCAAGATCACCCAGCTAGCCTATGATGGGTTGTCACTAGATAGGCTTAACTGTCAACTTTCCCATGGCTGCGACCTTCTCAGCCCGAGCTACACTCAAGAGTACACGATCAATGAAACCCTATGGGGAAAATCAAACTCCGACATGGTACAAGTTGCAAGCTCACCCAGCTAGCCTATGATGGGTTGTCACTAGATAGGCTTAACTGTCAACTTTCCCATGGCTGCGTCATTCTCAGCCCGAGCTACACTCAAGAGTACACGATCAATGAAGCGCTAAGGGGAAAGTAGAAATCCTGCTTCATACAAGTTGCCGAGTAAGCGATCAATGAAACCCTATGGTGAAAATCAAACTCCGGTATGATACAAGTTGCAAAATCACCCAGCTAGCCTATGATGGGTTGTCACTAGATAGGCTTAACTGTCAACTTTCCCATGGCTGCGACCTTCTCAGCCCGAGCTACACTCAAATGTACACGATCAATGAAACCCTATGGGGAAAATCAAACTCCGACATGGTACAAGTTGCAAGCTCACCCAGCTAGCCTATGATGGGCTGTCACTAGATAGGCTTAACTGTCAACTTTCCCATGGCTGCGTCATTCTCAGCCCGAGCTACACTCAAGAGTACACGATCAATGAAGCGCTAAGGGGAAAGTAGAAATCCTGCTTCATACAAGTTGCCGAGTAAGCGATCAATGAAACCCTATGGTGAAAATCAAACTCCGGCATGATACAAGTTGCAAGATCACCCAGCTAGCCTATGATGGGTTGTCACTAGATAGGCTTAACTGTCAACTTTCCCATGGCTGCGACCTTCTCAGCCCGAGCTACACTCAAGAGTACACGATCAATGAAACCCTATGGGGAAAATCAAACTCCGACATGGTACAAGTTGCAAGATCACCCAGCTAGCCTATGATGGGCTGTCACTAGATAGGCTTAACTGTCAACTTTCCCATGGCTGCGTCATTCTCAGCCCGAGCTACACTCAAGAGTACACGATCAATGAAGCGCTAAGGGGAAAGTAGAAATCCTGCTTCATACAAGTTGCCGAGTAAGCGATCAATGAAACCCTATGGTGAAAATCAAACTCCGGCATGATACAAGTTGCAAGATCACCCAGCTAGCCTATGATGGGTTGTCACTAGATAGGCTTAACTGTCAACTTTCCCATGGCTGCGACCTTCTCAGCCCGAGCTACACTCAAGAGTACACGATCAATGAAACCCTATGGGGAAAATCAAACTCCGACATGGTACAAGTTGCAAGCTCACCCAGCTAGCCTATGATGGGCTGTCACTAGATAGGCTTAACTGTCAACTTTCCCATGGCTGCGTCATTCTCAGCCCGAGCTACACTCAAGAGTACACGATCAATGAAGCGCTAAGGGGAAAGTAGAAATCCTGCTTCATACAAGTTGCCGAGTAAGCGATCAATGAAACCCTATGGTGAAAATCAAACTCCGGCATGATACAAGTTGCAAGATCACCCAGCTAGCCTATGATGGGTTGTCACTAGATAGGCTTAACTGTCAACTTTTCCATGGCTGCGACCTTCTCAGCCCGAGCTACACTCAAGAGTACACGATCAATGAAACCCTATGGGGAAAATCAAACTCCGACATGGTACAAGTTGCAAGATCACCCAGCTAGCCTATGATGGGCTGTCACTAGATAGGCTTAACTGTCAACTTTCCCATGGCTGCGTCATTCTCAGCCCGAGCTACACTCAAGAGTACACGATCAATGAAGCGCTAAGGGGAAAGTAGAAATCCTGCTTCATACAAGTTGCCGAGTAAGCGATCAATGAAACCCTATGGTGAAAATCAAACTGCGGCATGATACAAGTTGCAAGATCACCCAGCTAGCCTATGATGGGTTGTCATTAGATAGGCTTAACTGTCAACTTTCCCATGGCTGCGACCTTCTCAGCCCGAGCTACACTCAAGAGTACACGATCAATGAAGCGCTAAGGGGAAAGTAAAAATCCTGCTTCATACAAGTTGCCGAGTAAGCGATCAATGAAACCCTATGGTGAAAATCAAACTCCGGCATGATACAAGTTGCAAGATCACCCAGCTAGCCTATGATGGGTTGTCACTAGATAGGCTTAACTGTCAACTTTCCCATGGCTGCGACCTTCTCAGCCCGAGCTACACTCACGAGTAAGCGATCAATGAAACCCTATGGTGAAAATCAAACTCCGACATGGTACAAGTTGCAAGCTCACCCAGCTAGCCTATGATGGGCTGTCACTAGATAGGCTTAACTGTCAACTTTCCCATGGCTGCGTCATTCTCAGCCCGAGCTACACTCAAGAGTACACGATCAATGAAGCGCTAAGGGGAAAATCAAACTCCGACATGGTACAAGTTGCAAGATCACCCAGCTAGCCTATGATGGGCTGTCACTAGATAGGCTTAACTGTCAACTTTCCCATGGCTGCGTCATTCTCAGCCCGAGCTACACTCAAGAGTACACGATCAATGAAGCGCTAAGGGGAAAGTAGAAATCCTGCTTCATACAAGTTGCCGAGTAAGCGATCAATGAAACCCTATGGTGAAAAGAAAACTCCTGCATGATACAAGTTGCAAGATCACCCAGCTAGCCTATGATGGGTTGTCACTAGATAGGCTTAACTGTCAACTTTCCCATGGCTGCGACCTTCTCAGCCCGAGCTACACTCAAGAGTACACGATCAATGAAACCCTATGGGGAAAATCAAACTCCGACATGGTACAAGTTGCAAGCTCACCCAGCTAGCCTATGATGGGTTGTCACTAGATAGGCTTAACTGTCAACTTTCCCATGGCTGCGTCATTCTCAGCCCGAGCTACACTCAAGAGTACACGATCAATGAAGCGCTAAGGGGAAAGTAGAAATCCTGCTTCATACAAGTTGCCGAGTAAGCGATCAATGAAACCCTATGGTGAAAATCAAACTCCGGTATGATACAAGTTGCAAGATCACCCAGCTAGCCTATGATGGGTTGTCACTAGATAGGCTTAACTGTCAACTTTCCCATGGCTGCGACCTTCTCAGCCCGAGCTACACTCAAATGTACACGATCAATGAAACCCTATGGGGAAAATCAAACTCCGACATGGTACAAGTTGCAAGCTCACCCAGCTAGCCTATGATGGGCTGTCACTAGATAGGCTTAACTGTCAACTTTCCCATGGCTGCGTCATTCTCAGCCCGAGCTACACTCAAGAGTACACGATCAATGAAGCGCTAAGGGGAAAGTAGAAATCCTGCTTCATACAAGTTGCCGAGTAAGCGATCAATGAAACCCTATGGTGAAAATCAAACTCCGGCATGATACAAGTTGCAAGATCACCCAGCTAGCCTATGATGGGTTGTCACTAGATAGGCTTAACTGTCAACTTTCCCATGGCTGCGACCTTCTCAGCCCGAGCTACACTCAAGAGTACACGATCAATGAAACCCTATGGGGAAAATCAAACTCTGACATGGTACAAGTTGCAAGATCACCCAGCTAGCCTATGATGGGCTGTCACTAGATAGGCTTAACTGTCAACTTTCCCATGGCTGCGTCATTCTCAGCCCGAGCTACACTCAAGAGTACACGATCAATGAAGCGCTAAGGGGAAAGTAGAAACCCTGCTTCATACAAGTTGCCGAGTAAGCGATCAATGAAACCCTATGGTGAAAATCAAACTCCGGCATGATACAAGTTGCAAGATCACCCAGCTAGCCTATGATGGGTTGTCACTAGATAGGCTTAACTGTCAACTTTCCCATGGCTGCGACCTTCTCAGCCCGAGCTACACTCAAGAGTACACGATCAATGAAACCCTATGGGGAAAATCAAACTCCGACATGGTACAAGTTGCAAGCTCACCCAGCTAGCCTATGATGGGCTGTCACTAGATAGGCTTAACTGTCAACTTTCCCATGGCTGCGTCATTCTCAGCCCGAGCTACACTCAAGAGTACACGATCAATGAAGCGCTAAGGGGAAAGTAGAAATCCTGCTTCATACAAGTTGCCGAGTAAGCGATCAATGAAACCCTATGGTGAAAATCAAACTCCGGCATGATACAAGTTGCAAGATCACCCAGCTAGCCTATGATGGGTTGTCACTAGATAGGCTTAACTGTCAACTTTCCCATGGCTGCGACCTTCTCAGCCCGAGCTACACTCAAGAGTACACGATCAATGAAACCCTATGGGGAAAATCAAACTCCGACATGGTACAAGTTGCAAGATCACCCAGCTAGCCTATGATGGGCTGTCACTAGATAGGCTTAACTGTCAACTTTCCCATGGCTGCGTCATTCTCAGCCCGAGCTACACTCAAGAGTACACGATCAATGAAGCGCTAAGGGGAAAGTAGAAATCCTGCTTCATACAAGTTGCCGAGTAAGCGATCAATGAAACCCTATGGTGAAAATCAAACTGCGGCATGATACAAGTTGCAAGATCACCCAGCTAGCCTATGATGGGTTGTCACTAGATAGGCTTAACTGTCAACTTTCCCATGGCTGCGACCTTCTCAGCCCGAGCTACACTCAAGAGTACACGATCAATGAAGCGCTAAGGGGAAAGTAAAAATCCTGCTTCATACAAGTTGCCGAGTAAGCGATCAATGAAACCCTATGGTGAAAATCAAACTCCGGCATGATACAAGTTGCAAGATCACCCAGCTAGCCTATGATGGGTTGTCACTAGATAGGCTTAACTGTCAACTTTCCCATGGCTGCGACCTTCTCAGCCCGAGCTACACTCACGAGTAAGCGATCAATGAAACCCTATGGTGAAAATCAAACTCCGACATGGTACAAGTTGCAAGATCACCCAGCTAGCCTATGATGGGCTGTCACTAGATAGGCTTAACTGTCAACTTTCCCATGGCTGCGTCATTCTCAGCCCGATCTACACTCAAGAGTACACGATCAATGAAGCGCTAAGGGGAAAGTAGAAATCCTGCTTGATACAAGTTGCCGAGGAAGCGATCAATGAAACCCTATGGTGAAAATCAAACTCCGGCATGATACAAGTTGCAAGATCACCCAGCTAGCCTATGATGGGTTGTCACTAGATAGGCTTAACTGTCAACTTTCCCATGGCTGCGACCTTCTCAGCCCGAGCTACACTCAAGAGTACACGATCAATGAAACCTTATGGGGAAAATCAAACTCCGACATGGTACAAGTTGCAAGATCACCCAGCTAGCCTATGATGGGCTATCACTAGATAGGCTTAACTGTCAACTTTCCCATGGCTGCGTCATTCTCAGCCCGATCTACACTCAAGAGTACACGATCAATGAAGCGCTAAGGGGAAAGTAGAAATCCTGCTTGATACAAGTTGCCGAGTAAGCGATCAATGAAACCCTATGGTGTAAATCAAACTCCGGCATGATAGAAGTTGCAAGATCACCCAGCTAGCCTATGATGGGTTGTCACTAGATAGGCTTAACTGTCAACTTTCCCATGGCTGCGACCTTCTCAGCCCGAGCTACACTCAAGAGTACACGATCAATGAAACCCTATGGGGAAAATCAAACTCCGACATGGTACAAGTTGCAAGATCACCCAGCTAGCCTATGATGGGCTGTCACTAGATAGGCTTAACTGTCAACTTTCCCATGGCTGCGTCATTCTCAGCCCGAGCTACACTCAAGAGTACACGATCAATGAAGCGCTAAGGGGAAAGTAGAAATCCTGCTTCATACAAGTTGCCGAGTAAGCGATCAATGAAACCCTATGGTGAAAATCAAACTCCGGCATGATACAAGTTGCAAGATCACCCAGCTAGCCTATGATGGGTTGTCACTAGATAGGCTTAACTGTCAACTTTCCCATGGCTGCGACCTTCTCAGCCCGAGCTACACTCAAGAGTACACGATCAATGAAACCCTATGGGGAAAATCAAACTCCGACATGGTACAAGTTGCAAGCTCACCCAGCTAGCCTATGATGGGCTGTCACTAGATAGGCTTAACTGTCAACTTTCCCATGGCTGCGTCATTCTCAGCCCGAGCTACACTCAAGAGTACACGATCAATGAAGCGCTAAGTGGAAAGTAGAAATCCTGCTTCATACAAGTTGCCGAGTAAGCGATCAATGAAACCCTATGGTGAAAATCAAACTCCGGCATGATAGAAGTTGCAAGATCACCCAGCTAGCCTATGATGGGTTGTCACTAGATAGGCTTAACTGTCAACTTTCCTATGGCTGCGACCTTCTCAGCCCGAGCTACTTTCAAGAGTACACGATCAATGAAACCCTATGGGGAAAATCAAACTCCGACATGGTACAAGTTGCAAGCTCACCCAGCTAGCCTGTGATGGGCTGTCACTAGCTAGGCTTAACTGTCAACTTTCCCATGGCTGCGTCATTCTCAGCCCGAGCTACACTCAAGAGTACACGATCAATGAAGCGCTAAGGGGAAAGTAGAAATCCTGCTTCATACTAGTTGCCGAGTAACCGATCAATGAAACCCTATGGTGAAAATCAAACTCCGGCATGATACAAGTTGCAAGATCACCCAGCTAGCCTATGATGGGTTGTCACTAGATAGGCTTAACTGTCAACTTTCCCATGGCTGCGACCTTCTCAGCCCGAGCTACACTCAAGAGTACACGATCAATGAAACCCTATGGGGAAAATCAAACTCCGACATGGTACAAGTTGCAAGATCACCCAGCTAGCCTATGATGGGCTGTCACTAGATAGGCTTAACTGTCAACTTTCCCATGGCTTCGTCATTCTTAGCCCGAGCTACACTCAAGAGTACACGATCAATGAAGCGCTAAGGGGAAAGTAGAAATCCTGCTTCATACAAGTTGCCGAGTAAGCGATCAATGAAACCCTATGGTGAAAATCAAACTGCGGCATGATACAAGTTGCAAGATCACCCAGCTAGCCTATGATGGATTGTCACTAGATAGGCTTAACTGTCAACTTTCCCATGGCTGCGACCTTCTCAGCCCGAGCTACACTCAAGAGTACACGATCAATGAAGCGCTAAGGGGAAAGTAAAAATCCTGCTTCATACAAGTTGCCGAGTAAGCGATCAATGAAACCCTATGGTGAAAATCAAACTCCGGCATGATACAAGTTGCAAGATCACCCAGCTAGCCTATGATGGGTTGTCACTAGATAGGCTTAACTGTCAACTTTCCCATGGCTGCGACCTTCTCAGCCCGAGCTACACTCACGAGTAAGCGATCAATGAAACCCTATGGTGAAAATCAAATTTCGACATGGTACAAGTTGCAAGATCACCCAGCTAGCCTATGATGGGCTGTCACTAGATAGGCTTAACTGTCAAGTTTCCCATGGCTGCGTCATTCTCAGCCCGATCTACACTCAAGAGTACACGATCAATGAAGCGCTAAGGGGAAAGTAGAAATCCTGCTTGATACAAGTTGCCGAGGAAGCGATCAATGAAACCCTATGGTGAAAATCAAACTCCGGCATGATACAAGTTGCAAGATCACCCAGCTAGCCTATGATGGGTTGTCACTAGATAGGCTTAACTGTCAACTTTCCCATGGCTGCGACCTTCTCAGCCCGAGCTACACTCAAGAGTACACGATCAATGAAACCCTATGGGGAAAATCAAACTCCGACATGGTACAAGTTGCAAGATCACCCAGCTAGCCTATGATGGGCTGTCACTAGATAGGCTTAACTGTCAACTTTCCCATGGCTGCGTCATTCTCAGCCCGAGCTACACTCAAGAGTACACGATCAATGAAGCGCTAAGGGGAAAGTAGAAATCCTGCTTCATACAAGTTGCCGAGTAAGCGATCAATGAAACCCTATGGTGAAAATCAAACTCCGGCATGATACAAGTTGCAAGATCACCCAGCTAGCCTATGATGGGTTGTCACTAGATAGGCTTAACTGTCAACTTTCCCATGGCTGCGACCTTCTCAGCCCGAGCTACACTCAAGAGTACACGAACAATGAAACCCTATGGGGAAAATCAAACTCCGACATGGTACAAGTTGCAAGATCACCCAGCTAGCCTATGATGGGCTGTCACTAGATAGGCTTAACTGTCAACTTTCCCATGGCTGCGTCATTCTCAGCCCGAGCTACACTCAAGAGTACACGATCAATGAAGCGCTAAGGGGAAAGTAAAAATCCTGCTTCATACAAGTTGCCGAGTAAGCGATCAATGAAACCCTATGGTGAAAATCAAACTCCGGCATGATACAAGTTGCAAGATCACCCAGCTAGCCTATGATGGGTTGTCACTAGATAGGCTTAACTGTCAACTTTCCCATGGCTGCGACCTTCTCAGCCCGAGCTACACTCACGAGTAAGCGATCAATGAAACCCTATGGTGAAAATCAAACTCCGACATGGTAAAAGTTGCAAGATCACCCAGCTAGCCTATGATGGGTTGTCACTAGATAGGCTTAACTGTCAACTTTCCCATGGCTGCGACCTTATCAGCCCGAGCTACACTCAAGAGTACACGATCAATGAAGCGCTAAGGGGAAAGTAGAAATCCTGCTTCATACAAGTTGCCGAGTAAGTGATCAATGAAACCCTATGGTGAAAATCAAACTGCGGCATGATACAAGTTGCAAGATCACCCAGCTAGCCTATGATGGGTTGTCACTAGATAGGCTTAACTGTCAACTTTCCCATGGCTGCGACCTTCTCAGCCCGAGCTACACTCAAGAGTACACGATCAATGAAGCGCTAAGGGGAAAGTAAAAATCCTGCTTCATACAAGTTGCCGAGTAAGCGATCAATGAAACCCTATGGTGAAAATCAAACTCCGGCATGATACAAGTTGCAAGATCACCCAGCTAGCCTATGATGGGTTGTCACTAGATAGGCTTAACTGTCAACTTTCCCATGGCTGCGACCTTCTCAGCCCGAGCTACACTCACGAGTAAGCGATCAATGAAACCCTATGGTGAAAATCAAACTCCGACATGGTACAAGTTGCAAGATCACCCAGCTAGCCTAAGATGGGCTGTCACTAGATAGGCTTAACTGTCAACTTTCCCATGGCTGCGTCATTCTCAGCCCGATCTACACTCAAGAGTACACGATCAATGAAGCGCTAAGGGGAAAGTAGAAATCCTGCTTGATACAAGTTGCCGAGGAAGCGATCAATGAAACCCTATGGTGAAAATCAAACTCCGGCATGATACAAGTTGCAAGATCACCCAGCTAGCCTATGATGGGTTGTCACTAGATAGGCTTAACTGTCAACTTTCCCATGGCTGCGACCTTCTCAGCCCGAGCTACACTCAAGAGTACACGATCAATGAAACCTTATGGGGAAAATCAAACTCCGACATGGTACAAGTTGCAAGATCACCCAGCTAGCCTATGATGGGCTATCACTAGATAGGCTTAACTGTCAACTTTCCCATGGCTGCGTCATTCTCAGCCCGATCTACACTCAAGAGTACACGATCAATGAAGCGCTAAGGGGAAAGTAGAAATCCTGCTTGATACAAGTTGCCGAGTAAGCGATCAATGAAACCCTATGGTGTAAATCAAACTCCGGCATGATAGAAGTTGCAAGATCACCCAGCTAGCCTATGATGGGTTGTCACTAGATAGGCTTAACTGTCAACTTTCCCATGGCTGCGACCTTCTCAGCCCGAGCTACACTCAAGAGTACACGATCAATGAAACCCTATGGGGAAAATCAAACTCCGACATGGTACAAGTTGCAAGATCACCCAGCTAGCCTATGATGGGCTGTCACTAGATAGGCTTAACTGTCAACTTTCCCATGGCTGCGTCATTCTCAGCCCGAGCTACACTCAAGAGTACACGATCAATGAAGCGCTAAGGGGAAAGTAGAAATCCTGCTTCATACAAGTTGCCGAGTAAGCGATCAATGAAACCCTATGGTGAAAATCAAACTCCGGCATGATACAAGTTGCAAGATCACCCAGCTAGCCTATGATGGGTTGTCACTAGATAGGCTTAACTGTCAACTTTCCCATGGCTGCGACCTTCTCAGCCCGAGCTACACTCAAGAGTACACGATCAATGAAACCCTATGGGGAAAATCAAACTCCGACATGGTACAAGTTGCAAGCTCACCCAGCTAGCCTATGATGGGCTGTCACTAGATAGGCTTAACTGTCAACTTTCCCATGGCTGCGTCATTCTCAGCCCGAGCTACACTCAAGAGTACACGATCAATGAAGCGCTAAGGGGAAAGTAGAAATCCTGCTTCATACAAGTTGCCGAGTAAGCGATCAATGAAACCCTATGGTGAAAATCAAACTCCGGCATGATACAAGTTGCAAGATCACCCAGCTAGCCTATGATGGGTAGTCACTAGATAGGCTTAACTGTCAACTTTCCCATGGCTGCGACCTTCTCAGCCCGAGCTACACTCAAGAGTACACGATCAATGAAACCCTATGGGGAAAATCAAACTCCGACATGGTACAAGTTGCAAGATCACCCAGCTAGCCTATGATGGGCTGTCACTAGATAGGCTTAACTGTCAACTTTCCCATGGCTGCGTCATTCTCAGCCCGAGCTACACTCAAGAGTACACGATCAATGAAGCGCTAAGGGGAAAGTAGAAATCCTGCTTCATACAAGTTGCCGAGTAAGCGATCAATGAAACCCTATGGTGAAAAGAAAACTCCTGCATGATACAAGTTGCAAGATCACCCAGCTAGCCTATGATGGGTTGTCACTAGATAGGCTTAACTGTCAACTTTCCCATGGCTGCGACCTTCTCAGCCCGAGCTACACTCAAGAGTACACGATCAATGAAACCCTATGGGGAAAATCAAACTCCGACATGGTACAAGTTGCAAGCTCACCCAGCTAGCCTATGATGGGTTGTCACTAGATAGGCTTAACTGTCAACTTTCCCATGGCTGCGTCATTCTCAGCCCGAGCTACACTCAAGAGTACACGATCAATGAAGCGCTAAGGGGAAAGTAGAAATCCTGCTTCATACAAGTTGCCGAGTAAGCGATCAATGAAACCCTATGGTGAAAATCAAACTCCGGTATGATACAAGTTGCAAGATCACCCAGCTAGCCTATGATGGGTTGTCACTAGATAGGCTTAACTGTCAACTTTCCCATGGCTGCGACCTTCTCAGCCCGAGCTACACTCAAATGTACACGATCAATGAAACCCTATGGGGAAAATCAAACTCCGACATGGTACAAGTTGCAAGCTCACCCAGCTAGCCTATGATGGGCTGTCACTAGATAGGCTTAACTGTCAACTTTCCCATGGCTGCGTCATTCTCAGCCCGAGCTACACTCAAGAGTACACGATCAATGAAGCGCTAAGGGGAAAGTAGAAATCCTGCTTCATACAAGTTGCCGAGTAAGCGATCAATGAAACCCTATGGTGAAAATCAAACTCCGGCATGATACAAGTTGCAAGATCACCCAGCTAGCCTATGATGGGTTGTCACTAGATAGGCTTAACTGTCAACTTTCCCATGGCTGCGACCTTCTCAGCCCGAGCTACACTACTTCAATAAAGAGTACACGATCAATGAAACCCTATGGGGAAAATCAAACTCCGACATGGTACAAGTTGCAAGATCACCCAGCTAGCCTATGATGGGTTGTCACTAGATAGGCTTAACTGTCAACTTTCCCATGGCTGCGACCTTCTCAGCCCGAGCTACACTCAAGAGTACACGATCAATGAAACCCTATGGGGAAAATCAAACTCCGACATGGTACAAGTTGCAAGATCACCCAGCTAGCCTATGATGGGCTGTCACTAGATAGGCTTAACTGTCAACTTTCCCATGGCTTCGTCATTCTTAGCCCGAGCTACACTCAAGAGTACACGATCAATGAAGCGCTAAGGGGAAAGTAGAAATCCTGCTTCATACAAGTTGCCGAGTAAGCGATCAATGAAACCCTATGGTGAAAATCAAACTGCGGCATGATACAAGTTGCAAGATCACCCAGCTAGCCTATGATGGGTTGTCACTAGATAGGCTTAACTGTCAACTTTAGCATGGCTGCGACCTTCTCAGCCCGAGCTACACTCAAGAGTACACGATCAATGAAGCGCTAAGGGGAAAGTAAAAATCCTGCTTCATACAAGTTGCCGAGTAAGCGATCAATGAAACCCTATGGTGAAAATCAAACTCCGGCATGATACAAGTTGCAAGATCACCCAGCTAGCCTATGATGGGTTGTCACTAGATAGGCTTAATTGTCAACTTTCCCATGGCTGCGACCTTCTCAGCCCGAGCTACACTCACGAGTAAGCGATCAATGAAACCCTATGGTGAAAATCAAATTTCGACATGGTACAAGTTGCAAGATCACCCAGCTAGCCTATGATGGGCTGTCACTAGATAGGCTTAACTGTCAAGTTTCCCATGGCTGCGTCATTCTCAGCCCGATCTACACTCAAGAGTACACGATCAATGAAGCGCTAAGGGGAAAGTAGAAATCCTGCTTGATACAAGTTGCCGAGGAAGCGATCAATGAAACCCTATGGTGAAAATCAAACTCCGGCATGATACAAGTTGCAAGATCACCCAGCTAGCCTATGATGGGTTGTCACTAGATAGGCTTAACTGTCAACTTTCCCATGGCTGCGACCTTCTCAGCCCGAGCTACACTCAAGAGTACACGATCAATGAAACCCTATGGGGAAAATCAAACTCCGACATGGTACAAGTTGCAAGATCACCCATCTAGCCTATGATGGGCTGTCACTAGATAGGCTTAACTGTCAACTTTCCCATGGCTGCGTCATTCTCAGCCCGAGCTACACTCAAGAGTACACGATCAATGAAGCGCTAAGGGGAAAGTAGAAATCCTGCTTCATACAAGTTGCCGAGTAAGCGATCAATGAAACCCTATGGTGAAAATCAAACTCCGGCATGATACAAGTTGCAAGATCACCCAGCTAGCCTATGATGGGTTGTCACTAGATAGGCTTAACTGTCAACTTTCCCATGGCTGCGACCTTCTCAGCCCGAGCTACACTCAAGAGTACACGATCAATGAAACCCTATGGGGAAAATCAAACTCCGACATGGTACAAGTTGCAAGATCACCCAGCTAGCCTATGATGGGCTGTCACTAGATAGGCTTAACTGTCAACTTTCCCATGGCTGCGTCATTCTCAGCCCGAGCTACACTCAAGAGTACACGATCAATGAAGCGCTAAGGGGAAAGTAAAAATCCTGCTTCATACAAGTTGCCGAGTAAGCGATCAATGAAACCCTATGGTGAAAATCAAACTCCGGCATGATACAAGTTGCAAGATCACCCAGCTAGCCTATGATGGGTTGTCACTAGATAGGCTTAACTGTCAACTTTCCCATGGCTGCGACCTTCTCAGCCCGAGCTACACTCACGAGTAAGCGATCAATGAAACCCTATGGTGAAAATCAAACTCCGACATGGTAAAAGTTGCAAGATCACCCAGCTAGCCTATGATGGGTTGTCACTAGATAGGCTTAACTGTCAACTTTCCCATGGCTGCGACCTTATCAGCCCGAGCTACACTCAAGAGTACACGATCAATGAAGCGCTAAGGGGAAAGTAGAAATCCTGCTTCATACAAGTTGCCGAGTAAGTGATCAATGAAACCCTATGGTGAAAATCAAACTGCGGCATGATACAAGTTGCAAGATCACCCAGCTAGCCTATGATGGGTTGTCACTAGATAGGCTTAACTGTCAACTTTCCCATGGCTGCGACCTTCTCAGCCCGAGCTACACTCAAGAGTACACGATCAATGAAGCGCTAAGGGGAAAGTAAAAATCCTGCTTCATACAAGTTGCCGAGTAAGCGATCAATGAAACCCTATGGTGAAAATCAAACTCCGGCATGATACAAGTTGCAAGATCACCCAGCTAGCCTATGATGGGTTGTCACTAGATAGGCTTAACTGTCAACTTTCCCATGGCTGCGACCTTCTCAGCCCGAGCTACACTCACGAGTAAGCGATCAATGAAACCCTATGGTGAAAATCAAACTCCGACATGGTACAAGTTGCAAGATCACCCAGCTAGCCTAAGATGGGCTGTCACTAGATAGGCTTAACTGTCAACTTTCCCATGGCTGCGTCATTCTCAGCCCGATCTACACTCAAGAGTACACGATCAATGAAGCGCTAAGGGGAAAGTAGAAATCCTGCTTGATACAAGTTGCCGAGGAAGCGATCAATGAAACCCTATGGTGAAAATCAAACTCCGGCATGATACAAGTTGCAAGATCACCCAGCTAGCCTATGATGGGTTGTCACTAGATAGGCTTAACTGTCAACTTTCCCATGGCTGCGACCTTCTCAGCCCGAGCTACACTCAAGAGTACACGATCAATGAAACCTTATGGGGAAAATCAAACTCCGACATGGTACAAGTTGCAAGATCACCCAGCTAGCCTATGATGGGCTATCACTAGATAGGCTTAACTGTCAACTTTCCCATGGCTGCGTCATTCTCAGCCCGATCTACACTCAAGAGTACACGATCAATGAAGCGCTAAGGGGAAAGTAGAAATCCTGCTTGATACAAGTTGCCGAGTAAGCGATCAATGAAACCCTATGGTGTAAATCAAACTCCGGCATGATAGAAGTTGCAAGATCACCCAGCTAGCCTATGATGGGTTGTCACTAGATAGGCTTAACTGTCAACTTTCCCATGGCTGCGACCTTCTCAGCCCGAGCTACACTCAAGAGTACACGATCAATGAAACCCTATGGGGAAAATCAAACTCCGACATGGTACAAGTTGCAAGATCACCCAGCTAGCCTATGATGGGCTGTCACTAGATAGGCTTAACTGTCAACTTTCCCATGGCTGCGTCATTCTCAGCCCGAGCTACACTCAAGAGTACACGATCAATGAAGCGCTAAGGGGAAAGTAGAAATCCTGCTTCATACAAGTTGCCGAGTAAGCGATCAATGAAACCCTATGGTGAAAATCAAACTCCGGCATGATAGAAGTTGCAAGATCACCCAGCTAGCCTATGATGGGTTGTCACTAGATAGGCTTAACTGTCAACTTTCCTATGGCTGCGACCTTCTCAGCCCGAGCTACTTTCAAGAGTACACGATCAATGAAACCCTATGGGGAAAATCAAACTCCGACATGGTACAAGTTGCAAGCTCACCCAGCTAGCCTGTGATGGGCTGTCACTAGATAGGCTTAACTGTCAACTTTCCCATGGCTGCGTCATTCTCAGCCCGAGCTACACTCAAGAGTACACGATCAATGAAGCGCTAAGGGGAAAGTAGAAATCCTGCTTCATACTAGTTGCCGAGTAACCGATCAATGAAACCCTATGGTGAAAATCAAACTCCGGCATGATACAAGTTGCAAGATCACCCAGCTAGCCTATGATGGGTTGTCACTAGATAGACTTAACTGTCAACTTTCCCATGGCTGCGACCTTCTCAGCCCGAGCTACACTCAAGAGTACACGATCAATGAAACCCTATGGGGAAAATCAAACTCCGACATGGTACAAGTTGCAAGATCACCCAGCTAGCCTATGATGGGCTGTCACTAGATAGGCTTAACTGTCAACTTTCCCATGGCTTCGTCATTCTTAGCCCGAGCTACACTCAAGAGTACACGATCAATGAAGCGCTAAGGGGAAAGTAGAAATCCTGCTTCATACAAGTTGCCGAGTAAGCGATCAATGAAACCCTATGGTGAAAATCAAACTGCGGCATGATACAAGTTGCAAGATCACCCAGCTAGCCTATGATGGGTTGTCACTAGATAGGCTTAACTGTCAACTTTCCCATGGCTGCGACCTTCTCAGCCCGAGCTACACTCAAGAGTACACGATCAATGAAGCGCTAAGGGGAAAGTAAAAATCCTGCTTCATACAAGTTGCCGAGTAAGCGATCAATGAAACCCTATGGTGAAAATCAAACTCCGGCATGATACAAGTTGCAAGATCACCCAGCTAGCCTATGATGGGTTGTCACTAGATAGGCTTAACTGTCAACTTTCCCATGGCTGCGACCTTCTCAGCCCGAGCTACACTCACGAGTAAGCGATCAATGAAACCCTATGGTGAAAATCAAATTTCGACATGGTACAAGTTGCAAGATCACCCAGCTAGCCTATGATGGGCTGTCACTAGATAGGCTTAACTGTCAAGTTTCCCATGGCTGCGTCATTCTCAGCCCGATCTACACTCAAGAGTACACGATCAATGAAGCGCTAAGGGGAAAGTAGAAATCCTGCTTGATACAAGTTGCCGAGGAAGCGATCAATGAAACCCTATGGTGAAAATCAAACTCCGGCATGATACAAGTTGCAAGATCACCCAGCTAGCCTATGATGGGTTGTCACTAGATAGGCTTAACTGTCAACTTTCCCATGGCTGCGACCTTCTCAGCCCGAGCTACACTCAAGAGTACACGATCAATGAAACCCTATGGGGAAAATCAAACTCCGACATGGTACAAGTTGCAAGATCACCCAGCTAGCCTATGATGGGCTGTCACTAGATAGGCTTAACTGTCAACTTTCCCATGGCTGCGTCATTCTCAGCCCGAGCTACACTCAAGAGTACACGATCAATGAAGCGCTAAGGGGAAAGTAGAAATCCTGCTTCATACAAGTTGCCGAGTAAGCGATCAATGAAACCCTATGGTGAAAATCAAACTCCGGCATGATACAAGTTGCAAGATCACCCAGCTAGCCTATGATGGGTTGTCACTAGATAGGCTTAACTGTCAACTTTCCCATGGCTGCGACCTTCTCAGCCCGAGCTACACTCAAGAGTACACGATCAATGAAACCCTATGGGGAAAATCAAACTCCGACATGGTACAAGTTGCAAGCTCACCCAGCTAGCCTATGATGGGCTGTCACTAGATAGGCTTAACTGTCAACTTTCCCATGGCTGCGTCATTCTCAGCCCGAGCTACACTCAAGAGTACACGATCAATGAAGCGCTAAGGGGAAAGTAGAAATCCTGCTTCATACAAGTTGCCGAGTAAGCGATCAATAAAACCCTATGGTGAAAATCAAACTCCGGCATGATACAAGTTGCAAGATCACCCAGCTAGCCTATGATGGGTAGTCACTAGATAGGCTTAACTGTCAACTTTCCCATGGCTGCGACCTTCTCAGCCCGAGCTACACTCAAGAGTACACGATCAATGAAACCCTATGGGGAAAATCAAACTCCGACATGGTACAAGTTGCAAGATCACCCAGCTAGCCTATGATGGGCTGTCACTAGATAGGCTTAACTGTCAACTTTCCCATGGCTGCGTCATTCTCAGCCCGAGCTACACTCAAGAGTACACGATCAATGAAGCGCTAAGGGGAAAGTAGAAATCCTGCTTCATACAAGTTGCCGAGTAAGCGATCAATGAAACCCTATGGTGAAAATCAAACTCCTGCATGATACAAGTTGCAAGATCACCCAGCTAGCCTATGATGGGTTGTCACTAGATAGGCTTAACTGTCAACTTTCCCATGGCTGCGACCTTCTCAGCCCGAGCTACACTCAAGAGTACACGATCAATGAAACCCTATGGGGAAAATCAAACTCCGACATGGTACAAGTTGCAAGCTCACCCAGCTAGCCTATGATGGGTTGTCACTAGATAGGCTTAACTGTCAACTTTCCCATGGCTGCGTCATTCTCAGCCCGAGCTACACTCAAGAGTACACGATCAATGAAGCGCTAAGGGGAAAGTAGAAATCCTGCTTCATACAAGTTGCCGAGTAAGCGATCAATGAAACCCTATGGTGAAAATCAAACTCCGGTATGATACAAGTTGCAAAATCACCCAGCTAGCCTATGATGGGTTGTCACTAGATAGGCTTAACTGTCAACTTTCCCATGGCTGCGACCTTCTCAGCCCGAGCTACACTCAAATGTACACGATCAATGAAACCCTATGGGGAAAATCAAACTCCGACATGGTACAAGTTGCAAGCTCACCCAGCTAGCCTATGATGGGCTGTCACTAGATAGGCTTAACTGTCAACTTTCCCATGGCTGCGTCATTCTCAGCCCGAGCTACACTCAAGAGTACACGATCAATGAAGCGCTAAGGGGAAAGTAGAAATCCTGCTTCATACAAGTTGCCGAGTAAGCGATCAATGAAACCCTATGGTGAAAATCAAACTCCGGCATGATACAAGTTGCAAGATCACCCAGCTAGCCTATGATGGGTTGTCACTAGATAGGCTTAACTGTCAACTTTCCCATGGCTGCGACCTTCTCAGCCCGAGCTACACTCAAGAGTACACGATCAATGAAACCCTATGGGGAAAATCAAACTCCGACATGGTACAAGTTGCAAGATCACCCAGCTAGCCTATGATGGGCTGTCACTAGATAGGCTTAACTGTCAACTTTCCCATGGCTGCGTCATTCTCAGCCCGAGCTACACTCAAGAGTACACGATCAATGAAGCGCTAAGGGGAAAGTAGAAATCCTGCTTCATACAAGTTGCCGAGTAAGCGATCAATGAAACCCTATGGTGAAAATCAAACTCCGGCATGATACAAGTTGCAAGATCACCCAGCTAGCCTATGATGGGTTGTCACTAGATAGGCTTAACTGTCAACTTTCCCATGGCTGCGACCTTCTCAGCCCGAGCTACACTCAAGAGTACACGATCAATGAAACCCTATGGGGAAAATCAAACTCCGACATGGTACAAGTTGCAAGCTCACCCAGCTAGCCTATGATGGGCTGTCACTAGATAGGCTTAACTGTCAACTTTCCCATGGCTGCGTCATTCTCAGCCCGAGCTACACTCAAGAGTACACGATCAATGAAGCGCTAAGGGGAAAGTAGAAATCCTGCTTCATACAAGTTGCCGAGTAAGCGATCAATGAAACCCTATGGTGAAAATCAAACTCCGGCATGATACAAGTTGCAAGATCACCCAGCTAGCCTATGATGGGTAGTCACTAGATAGGCTTAACTGTCAACTTTCCCATGGCTGCGACCTTCTCAGCCCGAGCTACACTCAAGAGTACACGATCAATGAAACCCTATGGGGAAAATCAAACTCCGACATGGTACAAGTTGCAAGATCACCCAGCTAGCCTATGATGGGCTGTCACTAGATAGGCTTAACTGTCAACTTTCCCATGGCTGCGTCATTCTCAGCCCGAGCTACACTCAAGAGTACACGATCAATGAAGCGCTAAGGGGAAAGTAGAAATCCTGCTTCATACAAGTTGCCGAGTAAGCGATCAATGAAACCCTATGGTGAAAATCAAACTCCTGCATGATACAAGTTGCAAGATCACCCAGCTAGCCTATGATGGGTTGTCACTAGATAGGCTTAACTGTCAACTTTCCCATGGCTGCGACCTTCTCAGCCCGAGCTACACTCAAGAGTACACGATCAATGAAACCCTATGGGGAAAATCAAACTCCGACATGGTACAAGTTGCAAGCTCACCCAGCTAGCCTATGATGGGTTGTCACTAGATAGGCTTAACTGTCAACTTTCCCATGGCTGCGTCATTCTCAGCCCGAGCTACACTCAAGAGTACACGATCAATGAAGCGCTAAGGGGAAAGTAGAAATCCTGCTTCATACAAGTTGCCGAGTAAGCGATCAATGAAACCCTATGGTGAAAATCAAACTCCGGTATGATACAAGTTGCAAGATCACCCAGCTAGCCTATGATGGGTTGTCACTAGATAGGCTTAACTGTCAACTTTCCCATGGCTGCGACCTTCTCAGCCCGAGCTACACTCAAATGTACACGATCAATGAAACCCTATGGGGAAAATCAAACTCCGACATGGTACAAGTTGCAAGCTCACCCAGCTAGCCTATGATGGGCTGTCACTAGATAGGCTTAACTGTCAACTTTCCTATGGCTGCGTCATTCTCAGCCCGAGCTACACTCAAGAGTACACGATCAATGAAGCGCTAAGGGGAAAGTAGAAATCCTGCTTCATACAAGTTGCCGAGTAAGCGATCAATGAAACCCTATGGTGAAAATCAAACTCCGGCATGATACAAGTTGCAAGATCACCCAGCTAGCCTATGATGGGTTGTCACTAGATAGGCTTAACTGTCAACTTTCCCATGGCTGCGACCTTCTCAGCCCGAGCTACACTCAACAGTACACGATCAATGAAACCCTATGGGGAAAATCAAACTCCGACATGGTACAAGTTGCAAGATCACCCAGCTAGCCTATGATGGGCTGTCACTAGATAGGCTTAACTGTCAACTTTCCCATGGCTGCGTCATTCTCAGCCCGAGCTACACTCAAGAGTACACGATCAATGAAGCGCTAAGGGGAAAGTAGAAATCCTGCTTCATACAAGTTGCCGAGTAAGCGATCAATGAAACCCTATGGTGAAAATCAAACTCCGGCATGATACAAGTTGCAAGATCACCCAGCTAGCCTATGATGGGTTGTCACTAGATAGGCTTAACTGTCAACTTTCCCATGGCTGCGACCTTCTCAGCCCGAGCTACACTCAAGAGTACACGATCAATGAAACCCTATGGGGAAAATCAAACTCCGACATGGTACAAGTTGCAAGATCACCCAGCTAGCCTATGATGGGCTGTCACTAGATAGGCTTAACTGTCAACTTTCCCATGGCTGCGTCATTCTCAGCCCGAGCTACACTCAAGAGTACACGATCAATGAAGCGCTAAGGGGAAAGTAGAAATCCTGCTTCATACAAGTTGCCGAGTAAGCGATCAATGAAACCCTATGGTGAAAATCAAACTCCTGCATGATACAAGTTGCAAGATCACCCAGCTAGCCTATGATGGGTTGTCACTAGATAGGCTTAACTGTCAACTTTCCCATGGCTGCGACCTTCTCAGCCCGAGCTACACTCAAGAGTACACGATCAATGAAACCTTATGGGGAAAATCAAACTCCGACATGGTACAAGTTGCAAGATCACCCAGCTAGCCTATGATGGGCTATCACTAGATAGGCTTAACTGTCAACTTTCCCATGGCTGCGTCATTCTCAGCCCGATCTACACTCAAGAGTACACGATCAATGAAGCGCTAAGGGGAAAGTAGAAATCCTGCTTGATACAAGTTGCCGAGTAAGCGATCAATGAAACCCTATGGTGTAAATCAAACTCCGGCATGATAGAAGTTGCAAGATCACCCAGCTAGCCTATGATGGGTTGTCACTAGATAGGCTTAACTGTCAACTTTCCCATGGCTGCGACCTTCTCAGCCCGAGCTACACTCAAGAGTACACGATCAATGAAACCCTATGGGGAAAATCAAACTCCGACATGGTACAAGTTGCAAGATCACCCAGCTAGCCTATGATGGGCTGTCACTAGATAGGCTTAACTGTCAACTTTCCCATGGCTGCGTCATTCTCAGCCCGAGCTACACTCAAGAGTACACGATCAATGAAGCGCTAAGGGGAAAGTAGAAATCCTGCTTCATACAAGTTGCCGAGTAAGCGATCAATGAAACCCTATGGTGAAAATCAAACTCCGGCATGATAGAAGTTGCAAGATCACCCAGCTAGCCTATGATGGGTTGTCACTAGATAGGCTTAACTGTCAACTTTCCTATGGCTGCGACCTTCTCAGCCCGAGCTACTTTCAAGAGTACACGATCAATGAAACCCTATGGGGAAAATCAAACTCCGACATGGTACAAGTTGCAAGCTCACCCAGCTAGCCTGTGATGGGCTGTCACTAGATAGGCTTAACTGTCAACTTTCCCATGGCTGCGTCATTCTCAGCCCGAGCTACACTCAAGAGTACACGATCAATGAAGCGCTAAGGGGAAAGTAGAAATCCTGCTTCATACTAGTTGCCGAGTAACCGATCAATGAAACCCTATGGTGAAAATCAAACTCCGGCATGATACAAGTTGCAAGATCACCCAGCTAGCCTATGATGGGTTGTCACTAGATAGACTTAACTGTCAACTTTCCCATGGCTGCGACCTTCTCAGCCCGAGCTACACTCAAGAGTACACGATCAATGAAACCCTATGGGGAAAATCAAACTCCGACATGGTACAAGTTGCAAGATCACCCAGCTAGCCTATGATGGGCTGTCACTAGATAGGCTTAACTGTCAACTTTCCCATGGCTTCGTCATTCTTAGCCCGAGCTACACTCAAGAGTACACGATCAATGAAGCGCTAAGGGGAAAGTAGAAATCCTGCTTCATACAAGTTGCCGAGTAAGCGATCAATGAAACCCTATGGTGAAAATCAAACTGCGGCATGATACAAGTTGCAAGATCACCCAGCTAGCCTATGATGGGTTGTCACTAGATAGGCTTAACTGTCAACTTTCCCATGGCTGCGACCTTCTCAGCCCGAGCTACACTCAAGAGTACACGATCAATGAAGCGCTAAGGGGAAAGTAAAAATCCTGCTTCATACAAGTTGCCGAGTAAGCGATCAATGAAACCCTATGGTGAAAATCAAACTCCGGCATGATACAAGTTGCAAGATCACCCAGCTAGCCTATGATGGGTTGTCACTAGATAGGCTTAACTGTCAACTTTCCCATGGCTGCGACCTTCTCAGCCCGAGCTACACTCACGAGTAAGCGATCAATGAAACCCTATGGTGAAAATCAAATTTCGACATGGTACAAGTTGCAAGATCACCCAGCTAGCCTATGATGGGCTGTCACTAGATAGGCTTAACTGTCAAGTTTCCCATGGCTGCGTCATTCTCAGCCCGATCTACACTCAAGAGTACACGATCAATGAAGCGCTAAGGGGAAAGTAGAAATCCTGCTTGATACAAGTTGCCGAGGAAGCGATCAATGAAACCCTATGGTGAAAATCAAACTCCGGCATGATACAAGTTGCAAGATCACCCAGCTAGCCTATGATGGGTTGTCACTAGATAGGCTTAACTGTCAACTTTCCCATGGCTGCGACCTTCTCAGCCCGAGCTACACTCAAGAGTACACGATCAATGAAACCCTATGGGGAAAATCAAACTCCGACATGGTACAAGTTGCAAGATCACCCAGCTAGCCTATGATGGGCTGTCACTAGATAGGCTTAACTGTCAACTTTCCCATGGCTGCGTCATTCTCAGCCCGAGCTACACTCAAGAGTACACGATCAATGAAGCGCTAAGGGGAAAGTAGAAATCCTGCTTCATACAAGTTGCCGAGTAAGCGATCAATGAAACCCTATGGTGAAAATCAAACTCCGGCATGATACAAGTTGCAAGATCACCCAGCTAGCCTATGATGGGTTGTCACTAGATAGGCTTAACTGTCAACTTTCCCATGGCTGCGACCTTCTCAGCCCGAGCTACACTCAAGAGTACACGATCAATGAAACCCTATGGGGAAAATCAAACTCCGACATGGTACAAGTTGCAAGCTCACCCAGCTAGCCTATGATGGGCTGTCACTAGATAGGCTTAACTGTCAACTTTCCCATGGCTGCGTCATTCTCAGCCCGAGCTACACTCAAGAGTACACGATCAATGAAGCGCTAAGGGGAAAGTAGAAATCCTGCTTCATACAAGTTGCCGAGTAAGCGATCAATAAAACCCTATGGTGAAAATCAAACTCCGGCATGATACAAGTTGCAAGATCACCCAGCTAGCCTATGATGGGTAGTCACTAGATAGGCTTAACTGTCAACTTTCCCATGGCTGCGACCTTCTCAGCCCGAGCTACACTCAAGAGTACACGATCAATGAAACCCTATGGGGAAAATCAAACTCCGACATGGTACAAGTTGCAAGATCACCCAGCTAGCCTATGATGGGCTGTCACTAGATAGGCTTAACTGTCAACTTTCCCATGGCTGCGTCATTCTCAGCCCGAGCTACACTCAAGAGTACACGATCAATGAAGCGCTAAGGGGAAAGTAGAAATCCTGCTTCATACAAGTTGCCGAGTAAGCGATCAATGAAACCCTATGGTGAAAATCAAACTCCTGCATGATACAAGTTGCAAGATCACCCAGCTAGCCTATGATGGGTTGTCACTAGATAGGCTTAACTGTCAACTTTCCCATGGCTGCGACCTTCTCAGCCCGAGCTACACTCAAGAGTACACGATCAATGAAACCTTATGGGGAAAATCAAACTCCGACATGGTACAAGTTGCAAGATCACCCAGCTAGCCTATGATGGGCTATCACTAGATAGGCTTAACTGTCAACTTTCCCATGGCTGCGTCATTCTCAGCCCGATCTACACTCAAGAGTACACGATCAATGAAGCGCTAAGGGGAAAGTAGAAATCCTGCTTGATACAAGTTGCCGAGTAAGCGATCAATGAAACCCTATGGTGTAAATCAAACTCCGGCATGATAGAAGTTGCAAGATCACCCAGCTAGCCTATGATGGGTTGTCACTAGATAGGCTTAACTGTCAACTTTCCCATGGCTGCGACCTTCTCAGCCCGAGCTACACTCAAGAGTACACGATCAATGAAACCCTATGGGGAAAATCAAACTCCGACATGGTACAAGTTGCAAGATCACCCAGCTAGCCTATGATGGGCTGTCACTAGATAGGCTTAACTGTCAACTTTCCCATGGCTGCGTCATTCTCAGCCCGAGCTACACTCAAGAGTACACGATCAATGAAGCGCTAAGGGGAAAGTAGAAATCCTGCTTCATACAAGTTGCCGAGTAAGCGATCAATGAAACCCTATGGTGAAAATCAAACTCCGGCATGATAGAAGTTGCAAGATCACCCAGCTAGCCTATGATGGGTTGTCACTAGATAGGCTTAACTGTCAACTTTCCTATGGCTGCGACCTTCTCAGCCCGAGCTACTTTCAAGAGTACACGATCAATGAAACCCTATGGGGAAAATCAAACTCCGACATGGTACAAGTTGCAAGCTCACCCAGCTAGCCTGTGATGGGCTGTCACTAGATAGGCTTAACTGTCAACTTTCCCATGGCTGCGTCATTCTCAGCCCGAGCTACACTCAAGAGTACACGATCAATGAAGCGCTAAGGGGAAAGTAGAAATCCTGCTTCATACTAGTTGCCGAGTAACCGATCAATGAAACCCTATGGTGAAAATCAAACTCCGGCATGATACAAGTTGCAAGATCACCCAGCTAGCCTATGATGGGTTGTCACTAGATAGACTTAACTGTCAACTTTCCCATGGCTGCGACCTTCTCAGCCCGAGCTACACTCAAGAGTACACGATCAATGAAACCCTATGGGGAAAATCAAACTCCGACATGGTACAAGTTGCAAGATCACCCAGCTAGCCTATGATGGGCTGTCACTAGATAGGCTTAACTGTCAACTTTCCCATGGCTTCGTCATTCTTAGCCCGAGCTACACTCAAGAGTACACGATCAATGAAGCGCTAAGGGGAAAGTAGAAATCCTGCTTCATACAAGTTGCCGAGTAAGCGATCAATGAAACCCTATGGTGAAAATCAAACTGCGGCATGATACAAGTTGCAAGATCACCCAGCTAGCCTATGATGGGTTGTCACTAGATAGGCTTAACTGTCAACTTTCCCATGGCTGCGACCTTCTCAGCCCGAGCTACACTCAAGAGTACACGATCAATGAAGCGCTAAGGGGAAAGTAAAAATCCTGCTTCATACAAGTTGCCGAGTAAGCGATCAATGAAACCCTATGGTGAAAATCAAACTCCGGCATGATACAAGTTGCAAGATCACCCAGCTAGCCTATGATGGGTTGTCACTAGATAGGCTTAACTGTCAACTTTCCCATGGCTGCGACCTTCTCAGCCCGAGCTACACTCACGAGTAAGCGATCAATGAAACCCTATGGTGAAAATCAAATTTCGACATGGTACAAGTTGCAAGATCACCCAGCTAGCCTATGATGGGCTGTCACTAGATAGGCTTAACTGTCAAGTTTCCCATGGCTGCGTCATTCTCAGCCCGATCTACACTCAAGAGTACACGATCAATGAAGCGCTAAGGGGAAAGTAGAAATCCTGCTTGATACAAGTTGCCGAGGAAGCGATCAATGAAACCCTATGGTGAAAATCAAACTCCGGCATGATACAAGTTGCAAGATCACCCAGCTAGCCTATGATGGGTTGTCACTAGATAGGCTTAACTGTCAACTTTCCCATGGCTGCGACCTTCTCAGCCCGAGCTACACTCAAGAGTACACGATCAATGAAACCCTATGGGGAAAATCAAACTCCGACATGGTACAAGTTGCAAGATCACCCAGCTAGCCTATGATGGGCTGTCACTAGATAGGCTTAACTGTCAACTTTCCCATGGCTGCGTCATTCTCAGCCCGAGCTACACTCAAGAGTACACGATCAATGAAGCGCTAAGGGGAAAGTAGAAATCCTGCTTCATACAAGTTGCCGAGTAAGCGATCAATGAAACCCTATGGTGAAAATCAAACTCCGGCATGATACAAGTTGCAAGATCACCCAGCTAGCCTATGATGGGTTGTCACTAGATAGGCTTAACTGTCAACTTTCCCATGGCTGCGACCTTCTCAGCCCGAGCTACACTCAAGAGTACACGATCAATGAAACCCTATGGGGAAAATCAAACTCCGACATGGTACAAGTTGCAAGCTCACCCAGCTAGCCTATGATGGGCTGTCACTAGATAGGCTTAACTGTCAACTTTCCCATGGCTGCGTCATTCTCAGCCCGAGCTACACTCAAGAGTACACGATCAATGAAGCGCTAAGGGGAAAGTAGAAATCCTGCTTCATACAAGTTGCCGAGTAAGCGATCAATAAAACCCTATGGTGAAAATCAAACTCCGGCATGATACAAGTTGCAAGATCACCCAGCTAGCCTATGATGGGTAGTCACTAGATAGGCTTAACTGTCAACTTTCCCATGGCTGCGACCTTCTCAGCCCGAGCTACACTCAAGAGTACACGATCAATGAAACCCTATGGGGAAAATCAAACTCCGACATGGTACAAGTTGCAAGATCACCCAGCTAGCCTATGATGGGCTGTCACTAGATAGGCTTAACTGTCAACTTTCCCATGGCTGCGTCATTCTCAGCCCGAGCTACACTCAAGAGTACACGATCAATGAAGCGCTAAGGGGAAAGTAGAAATCCTGCTTCATACAAGTTGCCGAGTAAGCGATCAATGAAACCCTATGGTGAAAATCAAACTCCTGCATGATACAAGTTGCAAGATCACCCAGCTAGCCTATGATGGGTTGTCACTAGATAGGCTTAACTGTCAACTTTCCCATGGCTGCGACCTTCTCAGCCCGAGCTACACTCAAGAGTACACGATCAATGAAACCCTATGGGGAAAATCAAACTCCGACATGGTACAAGTTGCAAGCTCACCCAGCTAGCCTATGATGGGTTGTCACTAGATAGGCTTAACTGTCAACTTTCCCATGGCTGCGTCATTCTCAGCCCGAGCTACACTCAAGAGTACACGATCAATGAAGCGCTAAGGGGAAAGTAGAAATCCTGCTTCATACAAGTTGCCGAGTAAGCGATCAATGAAACCCTATGGTGAAAATCAAACTCCGGTATGATACAAGTTGCAAAATCACCCAGCTAGCCTATGATGGGTTGTCACTAGATAGGCTTAACTGTCAACTTTCCCATGGCTGCGACCTTCTCAGCCCGAGCTACACTCAAATGTACACGATCAATGAAACCCTATGGGGAAAATCAAACTCCGACATGGTACAAGTTGCAAGCTCACCCAGCTAGCCTATGATGGGCTGTCACTAGATAGGCTTAACTGTCAACTTTCCCATGGCTGCGTCATTCTCAGCCCGAGCTACACTCAAGAGTACACGATCAATGAAGCGCTAAGGGGAAAGTAGAAATCCTGCTTCATACAAGTTGCCGAGTAAGCGATCAATGAAACCCTATGGTGAAAATCAAACTCCGGCATGATACAAGTTGCAAGATCACCCAGCTAGCCTATGATGGGTTGTCACTAGATAGGCTTAACTGTCAACTTTCCCATGGCTGCGACCTTCTCAGCCCGAGCTACACTCAAGAGTACACGATCAATGAAACCCTATGGGGAAAATCAAACTCCGACATGGTACAAGTTGCAAGATCACCCAGCTAGCCTATGATGGGCTGTCACTAGATAGGCTTAACTGTCAACTTTCCCATGGCTGCGTCATTCTCAGCCCGAGCTACACTCAAGAGTACACGATCAATGAAGCGCTAAGGGGAAAGTAGAAATCCTGCTTCATACAAGTTGCCGAGTAAGCGATCAATGAAACCCTATGGTGAAAATCAAACTCCGGCATGATACAAGTTGCAAGATCACCCAGCTAGCCTATGATGGGTTGTCACTAGATAGGCTTAACTGTCAACTTTCCCATGGCTGCGACCTTCTCAGCCCGAGCTACACTCAAGAGTACACGATCAATGAAACCCTATGGGGAAAATCAAACTCCGACATGGTACAAGTTGCAAGCTCACCCAGCTAGCCTATGATGGGCTGTCACTAGATAGGCTTAACTGTCAACTTTCCCATGGCTGCGTCATTCTCAGCCCGAGCTACACTCAAGAGTACACGATCAATGAAGCGCTAAGGGGAAAGTAGAAATCCTGCTTCATACAAGTTGCCGAGTAAGCGATCAATGAAACCCTATGGTGAAAATCAAACTCCGGCATGATACAAGTTGCAAGATCACCCAGCTAGCCTATGATGGGTAGTCACTAGATAGGCTTAACTGTCAACTTTCCCATGGCTGCGACCTTCTCAGCCCGAGCTACACTCAAGAGTACACGATCAATGAAACCCTATGGGGAAAATCAAACTCCGACATGGTACAAGTTGCAAGATCACCCAGCTAGCCTATGATGGGCTGTCACTAGATAGGCTTAACTGTCAACTTTCCCATGGCTGCGTCATTCTCAGCCCGAGCTACACTCAAGAGTACACGATCAATGAAGCGCTAAGGGGAAAGTAGAAATCCTGCTTCATACAAGTTGCCGAGTAAGCGATCAATGAAACCCTATGGTGAAAATCAAACTCCTGCATGATACAAGTTGCAAGATCACCCAGCTAGCCTATGATGGGTTGTCACTAGATAGGCTTAACTGTCAACTTTCCCATGGCTGCGACCTTCTCAGCCCGAGCTACACTCAAGAGTACACGATCAATGAAACCCTATGGGGAAAATCAAACTCCGACATGGTACAAGTTGCAAGCTCACCCAGCTAGCCTATGATGGGTTGTCACTAGATAGGCTTAACTGTCAACTTTCCCATGGCTGCGTCATTCTCAGCCCGAGCTACACTCAAGAGTACACGATCAATGAAGCGCTAAGGGGAAAGTAGAAATCCTGCTTCATACAAGTTGCCGAGTAAGCGATCAATGAAACCCTATGGTGAAAATCAAACTCCGGTATGATACAAGTTGCAAGATCACCCAGCTAGCCTATGATGGGTTGTCACTAGATAGGCTTAACTGTCAACTTTCCCATGGCTGCGACCTTCTCAGCCCGAGCTACACTCAAATGTACACGATCAATGAAACCCTATGGGGAAAATCAAACTCCGACATGGTACAAGTTGCAAGCTCACCCAGCTAGCCTATGATGGGCTGTCACTAGATAGGCTTAACTGTCAACTTTCCTATGGCTGCGTCATTCTCAGCCCGAGCTACACTCAAGAGTACACGATCAATGAAGCGCTAAGGGGAAAGTAGAAATCCTGCTTCATACAAGTTGCCGAGTAAGCGATCAATGAAACCCTATGGTGAAAATCAAACTCCGGCATGATACAAGTTGCAAGATCACCCAGCTAGCCTATGATGGGTTGTCACTAGATAGGCTTAACTGTCAACTTTCCCATGGCTGCGACCTTCTCAGCCCGAGCTACACTCAACAGTACACGATCAATGAAACCCTATGGGGAAAATCAAACTCCGACATGGTACAAGTTGCAAGATCACCCAGCTAGCCTATGATGGGCTGTCACTAGATAGGCTTAACTGTCAACTTTCCCATGGCTGCGTCATTCTCAGCCCGAGCTACACTCAAGAGTACACGATCAATGAAGCGCTAAGGGGAAAGTAGAAATCCTGCTTCATACAAGTTGCCGAGTAAGCGATCAATGAAACCCTATGGTGAAAATCAAACTCCGGCATGATACAAGTTGCAAGATCACCCAGCTAGCCTATGATGGGTTGTCACTAGATAGGCTTAACTGTCAACTTTCCCATGGCTGCGACCTTCTCAGCCCGAGCTACACTCAAGAGTACACGATCAATGAAACCCTATGGGGAAAATCAAACTCCGACATGGTACAAGTTGCAAGATCACCCAGCTAGCCTATGATGGGCTGTCACTAGATAGGCTTAACTGTCAACTTTCCCATGGCTGCGTCATTCTCAGCCCGAGCTACACTCAAGAGTACACGATCAATGAAGCGCTAAGGGGAAAGTAGAAATCCTGCTTCATACAAGTTGCCGAGTAAGCGATCAATGAAACCCTATGGTGAAAATCAAACTCCTGCATGATACAAGTTGCAAGATCACCCAGCTAGCCTATGATGGGTTGTCACTAGATAGGCTTAACTGTCAACTTTCCCATGGCTGCGACCTTCTCAGCCCGAGCTACACTCAAGAGTACACGATCAATGAAACCCTATGGGGAAAATCAAACTCCGACATGGTACAAGTTGCAAGCTCACCCAGCTAGCCTATGATGGGTTGTCACTAGATAGGCTTAACTGTCAACTTTCCCATGGCTGCGTCATTCTCAGCCCGAGCTACACTCAAGAGTACACGATCAATGAAGCGCTAAGGGGAAAGTAGAAATCCTGCTTCATACAAGTTGCCGAGTAAGCGATCAATGAAACCCTATGGTGAAAATCAAACTCCGGCATGATACAAGTTGCAAGATCACCCAGCTAGCCTATGATGGGTTGTCACTAGATAGGCTTAACTGTCAACTTTCCCATGGCTGCGACCTTCTCAGCCCGAGCTACACTCAAATGTACACGATCAATGAAACCCTATGGGGAAAATCAAACTCCGACATGGTACAAGTTGTAAGCTCACCCAGCTAGCCTATGATGGGCTGTCACTAGATAGGCTTAACTGTCAACTTTCCCATGGCTGCGTCATTCTCAGCCCGAGCTACACTCAAGAGTACACGATCAATGAAGCGCTAAGGGGAAAGTAGAAATCCTGCTTCATACAAGTTGCCGAGTAAGCGATCAATGAAACCCTATGGTGAAAATCAAACTCCGGCATGATACAAGTTGCAAGATCACCCAGCTAGCCTATGATGGGTTGTCACTAGATAGGCTTAACTGTCAACTTTCCCATGGCTGCGACCTTCTCAGCCCGAGCTACACTCAAGAGTACACGATCAATGAAACCCTATGGGGAAAATCAAACTCCGACATGGTACAAGTTGCAAGATCACCCAGCTAGCCTATGATGGGCTGTCACTAGATAGGCTTAACTGTCAACTTTCCCATGGCTGCGTCATTCTCAGCCCGAGCTACACTCAAGAGTACACGATCAATGAAGCGCTAAGGGGAAAGTAAAAATCCTGCTTCATACAAGTTGCCGAGTAAGCGATCAATGAAACCCTATGGTGAAAATCAAACTCCGGCATGATACAAGTTGCAAGATCACCCAGCTAGCCTATGATGGGTTGTCACTAGATAGGCTTAACTGTCAACTTTCCCATGGCTGCGACCTTCTCAGCCCGAGCTACACTCACGAGTAAGCGATCAATGAAACCCTATGGTGAAAATCAAACTCCGACATGGTAAAAGTTGCAAGATCACCCAGCTAGCCTATGATGGGTTGTCACCAGATAGGCTTAACTGTCAACTTTCCCATGGCTGCGACCTTATCAGCCCGAGCTACACTCAAGAGTACACGATCAATGAAGCGCTAAGGGGAAAGTAGAAACCCTGCTTCATACAAGTTGCCGAGTAAGCGATCAATGAAACCCTATGGTGTAAATCAAACTCCGGCATGATACAAGTTGCAAGATCACCCAGCTAGCCTATGATGGGTTGTCACTAGATAGGCTTAACTGTCAACTTTCCCATGGCTGCGACCTTCTCAGCCCGAGATACACTCAAGAGTACACGATCAATGAAACCCTATGGGGAAAATCAAACTCCGACATGGTACAAGTTGCAAGATCACCCAGCTAGCCTATGATGGGCTCTCACTAGATAGGCTTAATTGTCAACTTTCCCATGGCTGCGTCATTCTCAGCCCGAGCTACACTCAAGAGTACACGATCAATGAAGCGCTAAGGGGAAAGTAGAAATCCTGCTTCATACAAGTTGCCGAGTAAGCGATCAATGAAACCCTATGGTGAAAATCAAACTCCGGCATGATAGAAGTTGCAAGATCACCCAGCTAGCCTATGATGGGTTGTCACTAGATAGGCTTAACTGTCAACTTTCCTATGGCTGCGACCTTCTCAGCCCGAGCTACATTCAAGAGTACACGATCAATGAAACCCTATGGGGAAAATCAAACTCCGACATGGTACAAGTTGCAAGATCACCCAGCTAGCCTATGATAGGCTGTCACTAGATAGGCTTAACTGTCAACTTTCCCATGGCTTCGTCATTCTTAGCCCGAGCTACACTCAAGAGTACACGATCAATGAAGCGCTAAGGGGAAAGTAGAAATCCTGCTTCATACAAGTTGCCGAGTAAGCGATCAATGAAACCCTATGGTGAAAATCAAACTGCGGCATGATACAAGTTGCAAGATCACCCAGCTAGCCTATGATGGGTTGTCACTAGATAGGCTTAACTGTCAACTTTCCCATGGCTGCGACCTTCTCAGCCCGAGCTACACTCAAGAGTACACGATCAATGAAGCGCTAAGGGGAAAGTAAAAATCCTGCTTCATACAAGTTGCCGAGTAAGCGATCAATGAAACCCTATGGTGAAAATCAAACTCCGGCATGATACAAGTTGCAAGATCACCCAGCTAGCCTATGATGGGTTGTCACTAGATAGGCTTAACTGTCAACTTTCCCATGGCTGCGACCTTCTCAGCCCGAGCTACACTCAAGAGTACACGATCAATGAAACCCTATGGGGAAAATCAAACTCCGACATGGTACAAGTTGCAAGATCACCCAGCTAGCCTATGATGGGCTGTCACTAGATAGGCTTAACTGTCAACTTTCCCATGGCTGCGTCATTCTCAGCCCGAGCTACACTCAAGAGTACACGATCAATGAAGCGCTAAGGGGAAAGTAGAAATCCTGCTTCATACAAATCAAACTCCGGCATGATACAAGTTGCAAGATCACCCAGCTAGCCTATGATGGGTTGTCACTAGATAGGCTTAACTGTCAACTTTCCCATGGCTGCGACCTTCTCAGCCCGAGCTACACTCAAGAGTACACGATCAATGAAACCCTATGGGGAAAATCAAACTCCGACATGGTACAAGTTGCAAGCTCACCCAGCTAGCCTATGATGGGCTGTCACTAGATAGGCTTAACTGTCAACTTTCCCATGGCTGCGTCATTCTCAGCCCGAGCTACACTCAAGAGTACACGATCAATGAAGCGCTAAGGGGAAAGTAGAAATCCTGCTTCATACAAGTTGCCGAGTAAGCGATCAATGAAACCCTATGGTGAAAATCAAACTCCGGCATGATACAAGTTGCAAGATCACCCAGCTAGCCTATGATGGGTTGTCACTAGATAGGCTTAACTGTCAACTTTCCCATGGCTGCGACCTTCTCAGCCCGAGCTACACTCAAGAGTACACGATCAATGAAACCCTATGGGGAAAATCAAACTCCGACATGGTACAAGTTGCAAGATCACCCAGCTAGCCTATGATGGGCTGTCACTAGATAGGCTTAACTGTCAACTTTCCCATGGCTGCGTCATTCTCAGCCCGAGCTACACTCAAGAGTACACGATCAATGAAGCGCTAAGGGGAAAGTAGAAATCCTGCTTCATACAAGTTGCCGAGTAAGCGATCAATGAAACCCTATGGTGAAAATCAAACTCCTGCATGATACAAGTTGCAAGATCACCCAGCTAGCCTATGATGGGTTGTCACTAGATAGGCTTAACTGTCAACTTTCCCATGGCTGCGACCTTCTCAGCCCGAGCTACAATCAAGAGTACACGATCAATGAAACCCTATCGGGAAAATCAAACTCCGACATGGTACAAGTTGCAAGCTCACCCAGCTAGCCTATGATGGGTTGTCACTAGATAGGATTAACTGTCAACTTTCCCATGGCTGCGTCATTCTCAGCCCGAGCTACACTCAAGAGTACACGATCAATGAAGCGCTAAGGGGAAAGTAGAAATCCTGCTTCATACAAGTTGCCGAGTAAGCGATCAATGAAACCCTATGGTGAAAATCAAACTCCGGCATGATACAAGTTGCAAGATCACCCAGCTAGCCTATGATGGGTTGTCACTAGATAGGCTTAACTGTCAACTTTCCCATGGCTGCGACCTTCTCAGCCCGAGCTACACTCAAATGTACACGATCAATGAAACCCTATGGGGAAAATCAAACTCCGACATGGTACAAGTTGCAAGCTCACCCAGCTAGCCTATGATGGGCTGTCACTAGATAGGCTTAACTGTCAACTTTCCCATGGCTGCGTCATTCTCAGCCCGAGCTACACTCAAGAGTACACGATCAATGAAGCGCTAAGGGGAAAGTAGAAATCCTGCTTCATACAAGTTGCCGAGTAAGCGATCAATGAAACCCTATGGTGAAAATCAAACTCCGGCATGATACAAGTTGCAAGATCACCCAGCTAGCCTATGATGGGTTGTCACTAGATAGGCTTAACTGTCAACTTTCCCATGGCTGCGACCTTCTCAGCCCGAGCTACACTCAAGAGTACACGATCAATGAAACCCTATGGGGAAAATCAAACTCCGACATGGTACAAGTTGCAAGATCACCCAGCTAGCCTATGATGGGCTGTCACTAGATAGGCTTAACTGTCAACTTTCCCATGGCTGCGTCATTCTCAGCCCGAGCTACACTCAAGAGTACACGATCAATGAAGCGCTAAGGGGAAAGTAAAAATCCTGCTTCATACAAGTTGCCGAGTAAGCGATCAATGAAACCCTATGGTGAAAATCAAACTCCGGCATGATACAAGTTGCAAGATCACCCAGCTAGCCTATGATGGGTTGTCACTAGATAGGCTTAACTGTCAACTTTCCCATGGCTGCGACCTTCTCAGCCCGAGCTACACTCACGAGTAAGCGATCAATGAAACCCTATGGTGAAAATCAAACTCCGACATGGTAAAAGTTGCAAGATCACCCAGCTAGCCTATGATGGGTTGTCACTAGATAGGCTTAACTGTCAACTTTCCCATAGCTGCGACCTTATCAGCCCGAGCTACACTCAAGAGTACACGATCAATGAAGCGCTAAGGGGAAAGTAGAAACCCTGCTTCATACAAGTTGCCGAGTAAGCGATCAATGAAACCCTATGGTGTAAATCAAACTCCGGCATGATACAAGTTGCAAGATCACCCAGCTAGCCTATGATGGGTTGTCACTAGATAGGCTTAACTGTCAACTTTCCCATGGCTGCGACCTTCTCAGCCCGAGCTACACTCAAGAGTACACGATCAATGAAACCCTATGGGGAAAATCAAACTCCGACATGGTACAAGTTGCAAGATCACCCAGCTAGCCTATGATGGGCTGTCACTAGATAGGCTTAACTGTCAACTTTCCCATGGCTGCGTCATTCTCAGCCCGAGCTACACTCAAGAGTACACGATCAATGAAGCGCTAAGGGGAAAGTAGAAATCCTGCTTCATACAAGTTGCCGAGTAAGCTATCAATGAAACCCTATGGTGAAAATCAAACTCCGGCATGATACAAGTTGCAAGATCACCCAGCTAGCCTATGATGGGTTGTCACTAGATAGGCTTAACTGTCAACTTTCCCATGGCTGCGACCTTCTCAGCCCGAGATACACTCAAGAGTACACGATCAATGAAACCCTATTGGGAAAATCAAACTCCGACATGGTGCAAGTTGCAAGATCACCCAGCTAGCCTATGATGGGCTCTCACTAGATAGGCTTAATTGTCAACTTTCCCATGGCTGCGTCATTCTCAGCCCGAGCTACACTCAAGAGTACACGATCAATGAAGCGCTAAGGGGAAAGTAGAAATCCTGCTTCATACAAGTTGCCGAGTAAGCGATCAATGAAACCCTATGGTGAAAATCAAACTCCGGCATGATAGAAGTTGCAAGATCACCCAGCTAGCCTATGATGGGTTGTCACTAGATAGGCTTAACTGTCAACTTTCCTATGGCTGCGACCTTCTCAGCCCGAGCTACTTTCAAGAGTACACGATCAATGAAACCCTATGGGGAAAATCAAACTCCGACATGGTACAAGTTGCAAGCTCACCCAGCTAGCCTGTGATGGGCTGTCACTAGATAGGCTTAACTGTCAACTTTCCCATGGCTGCGTCATTCTCAGCCCGAGCTACACTCAAGAGTACACGATCAATGAAGCGCTAAGGGGAAAGTAGAAATCCTGCTTCATACTAGTTGCCGAGTAACCGATCAATGAAACCCTATGGTGAAAATCAAACTCCGACATGGTAAAAGTTGCAAGATCACCCAGCTAGCCTATGATGGGTTGTCACTAGATAGGCTTAACTGTCAACTTTCCCATAGCTGCGACCTTATCAGCCCGAGCTACACTCAAGAGTACACGATCAATGAAGCGCTAAGGGGAAAGTAGAAACCCTGCTTCATACAAGTTGCCGAGTAAGCGATCAATGAAACCCTATGGTGTAAATCAAACTCCGGCATGATACAAGTTGCAAGATCACCCAGCTAGCCTATGATGGGTTGTCACTAGATAGGCTTAACTGTCAACTTTCCCATGGCTGCGACCTTCTCAGCCCGAGCTACACTCAAGAGTACACGATCAATGAAACCCTATGGGGAAAATCAAACTCCGACATGGTACAAGTTGCAAGATCACCCAGCTAGCCTATGATGGGCTGTCACTAGATAGGCTTAACTGTCAACTTTCCCATGGCTGCGTCATTCTCAGCCCGAGCTACACTCAAGAGTACACGATCAATGAAGCGCTAAGGGGAAAGTAGAAATCCTGCTTCATACAAGTTGCCGAGTAAGCTATCAATGAAACCCTATGGTGAAAATCAAACTCCGGCATGATACAAGTTGCAAGATCACCCAGCTAGCCTATGATGGGTTGTCACTAGATAGGCTTAACTGTCAACTTTCCCATGGCTGCGACCTTCTCAGCCCGAGATACACTCAAGAGTACACGATCAATGAAACCCTATTGGGAAAATCAAACTCCGACATGGTGCAAGTTGCAAGATCACCCAGCTAGCCTATGATGGGCTCTCACTAGATAGGCTTAATTGTCAACTTTCCCATGGCTGCGTCATTCTCAGCCCGAGCTACACTCAAGAGTACACGATCAATGAAGCGCTAAGGGGAAAGTAGAAATCCTGCTTCATACAAGTTGCCGAGTAAGCGATCAATGAAACCCTATGGTGAAAATCAAACTCCGGCATGATAGAAGTTGCAAGATCACCCAGCTAGCCTATGATGGGTTGTCACTAGATAGGCTTAACTGTCAACTTTCCTATGGCTGCGACCTTCTCAGCCCGAGCTACTTTCAAGAGTACACGATCAATGAAACCCTATGGGGAAAATCAAACTCCGACATGGTACAAGTTGCAAGCTCACCCAGCTAGCCTGTGATGGGCTGTCACTAGATAGGCTTAACTGTCAACTTTCCCATGGCTGCGTCATTCTCAGCCCGAGCTACACTCAAGAGTACACGATCAATGAAGCGCTAAGGGGAAAGTAGAAATCCTGCTTCATACTAGTTGCCGAGTAACCGATCAATGAAACCCTATGGTGAAAATCAAACTCCGGCATGATACAAGTTGCAAGATCACCCAGCTAGCCTATGATGGGTTGTCACTAGATAGGCTTAACTGTCAACTTTCCCATGGCTGCGACCTTCTCAGCCCGAGCTACACTCAAGAGTACACGATCAATGAAACCCTATGGGGAAAATCAAACTCCGACATGGTACAAGTTGCAAGATCACCCAGCTAGCCTATGATGGGCTGTCACTAGATAGGCTTAACTGTCAACTTTCCCATGGCTTCGTCATTCTTAGCCCGAGCTACACTCAAGAGTACACGATCAATGAAGCGCTAAGGGGAAAGTAGAAATCCTGCTTCATACAAGTTGCCGAGTAAGCGATCAATGAAACCCTATGGTGAAAATCAAACTGCGGCATGATACAAGTTGCAAGATCACCCAGCTAGCCTATGATGGGTTGTCACTAGATAGGCTTAACTGTCAACTTTCCCATGGCTGCGACCTTCTCAGCCCGAGCTACACTCAAGAGTACACGATCAATGAAGCGCTAAGGGGAAAGTAAAAATCCTGCTTCATACAAGTTGCCGAGTAAGCGATCAATGAAACCCTATGGTGAAAATCAAACTCCGGCATGATACAAGTTGCAAGATCACCCAGCTAGCCTATGATGGGTTGTCACTAGATAGGCTTAACTGTCAACTTTCCCATGGCTGCGACCTTCTCAGCCCGAGCTACACTCACGAGTAAGCGATCAATGAAACCCTATGGTGAAAATCAAATTTCGACATGGTACAAGTTGCAAGATCACCCAGCTAGCCTATGATGGGCTGTCACTAGATAGGCTTAACTGTCAAGTTTCCCATGGCTGCGTCATTCTCAGCCCGATCTACACTCAAGAGTACACGATCAATGAAGCGCTAAGGGGAAAGTAGAAATCCTGCTTGATACAAGTTGCCGAGGAAGCGATCAATGAAACCCTATGGTGAAAATCAAACTCCGGCATGATACAAGTTGCAAGATCACCCAGCTAGCCTATGATGGGTTGTCACTAGATAGGCTTAACTGTCAACTTTCCCATGGCTGCGACCTTCTCAGCCCGAGCTACACTCAAGAGTACACGATCAATGAAACCCTATGGGGAAAATCAAACTCCGACATGGTACAAGTTGCAAGATCACCCAGCTAGCCTATGATGGGCTGTCACTAGATAGGCTTAACTGTCAACTTTCCCATGGCTGCGTCATTCTCAGCCCGAGCTACACTCAAGAGTACACGATCAATGAAGCGCTAAGGGGAAAGTAGAAATCCTGCTTCATACAAGTTGCCGAGTAAGCGATCAATGAAACCCTATGGTGAAAATCAAACTCCGGCATGATACAAGTTGCAAGATCACCCAGCTAGCCTATGATGGGTTGTCACTAGATAGGCTTAACTGTCAACTTTCCCATGGCTGCGACCTTCTCAGCCCGAGCTACACTCAAGAGTACACGATCAATGAAACCCTATGGGGAAAATCAAACTCCGACATGGTACAAGTTGCAAGATCACCCAGCTAGCCTATGATGGGCTGTCACTAGATAGGCTTAACTGTCAACTTTCCCATGGCTGCGTCATTCTCAGCCCGAGCTACACTCAAGAGTACACGATCAATGAAGCGCTAAGGGGAAAGTAAAAATCCTGCTTCATACAAGTTGCCGAGTAAGCGATCAATGAAACCCTATGGTGAAAATCAAACTCCGGCATGATACAAGTTGCAAGATCACCCAGCTAGCCTATGATGGGTTGTCACTAGATAGGCTTAACTGTCAACTTTCCCATGGCTGCGACCTTCTCAGCCCGAGCTACACTCACGAGTAAGCGATCAATGAAACCCTATGGTGAAAATCAAACTCCGACATGGTAAAAGTTGCAAGATCACCCAGCTAGCCTATGATGGGTTGTCACTAGATAGGCTTAACTGTCAACTTTCCCATAGCTGCGACCTTATCAGCCCGAGCTACACTCAAGAGTACACGATCAATGAAGCGCTAAGGGGAAAGTAGAAACCCTGCTTCATACAAGTTGCCGAGTAAGCGATCAATGAAACCCTATGGTGTAAATCAAACTCCGGCATGATACAAGTTGCAAGATCACCCAGCTAGCCTATGATGGGTTGTCACTAGATAGGCTTAACTGTCAACTTTCCCATGGCTGCGACCTTCTCAGCCCGAGCTACACTCAAGAGTACACGATCAATGAAACCCTATGGGGAAAATCAAACTCCGACATGGTACAAGTTGCAAGATCACCCAGCTAGCCTATGATGGGCTGTCACTAGATAGGCTTAACTGTCAACTTTCCCATGGCTGCGTCATTCTCAGCCCGAGCTACACTCAAGAGTACACGATCAATGAAGCGCTAAGGGGAAAGTAGAAATCCTGCTTCATACAAGTTGCCGAGTAAGCTATCAATGAAACCCTATGGTGAAAATCAAACTCCGGCATGATACAAGTTGCAAGATCACCCAGCTAGCCTATGATGGGTTGTCACTAGATAGGCTTAACTGTCAACTTTCCCATGGCTGCGACCTTCTCAGCCCGAGATACACTCAAGAGTACACGATCAATGAAACCCTATTGGGAAAATCAAACTCCGACATGGTGCAAGTTGCAAGATCACCCAGCTAGCCTATGATGGGCTCTCACTAGATAGGCTTAATTGTCAACTTTCCCATGGCTGCGTCATTCTCAGCCCGAGCTACACTCAAGAGTACACGATCAATGAAGCGCTAAGGGGAAAGTAGAAATCCTGCTTCATACAAGTTGCCGAGTAAGCGATCAATGAAACCCTATGGTGAAAATCAAACTCCGGCATGATAGAAGTTGCAAGATCACCCAGCTAGCCTATGATGGGTTGTCACTAGATAGGCTTAACTGTCAACTTTCCTATGGCTGCGACCTTCTCAGCCCGAGCTACTTTCAAGAGTACACGATCAATGAAACCCTATGGGGAAAATCAAACTCCGACATGGTACAAGTTGCAAGCTCACCCAGCTAGCCTGTGATGGGCTGTCACTAGATAGGCTTAACTGTCAACTTTCCCATGGCTGCGTCATTCTCAGCCCGAGCTACACTCAAGAGTACACGATCAATGAAGCGCTAAGGGGAAAGTAGAAATCCTGCTTCATACTAGTTGCCGAGTAACCGATCAATGAAACCCTATGGTGAAAATCAAACTCCGGCATGATACAAGTTGCAAGATCACCCAGCTAGCCTATGATGGGTTGTCACTAGATAGGCTTAACTGTCAACTTTCCCATGGCTGCGACCTTCTCAGCCCGAGCTACACTCAAGAGTACACGATCAATGAAACCCTATGGGGAAAATCAAACTCCGACATGGTACAAGTTGCAAGATCACCCAGCTAGCCTATGATGGGCTGTCACTAGATAGGCTTAACTGTCAACTTTCCCATGGCTTCGTCATTCTTAGCCCGAGCTACACTCAAGAGTACACGATCAATGAAGCGCTAAGGGGAAAGTAGAAATCCTGCTTCATACAAGTTGCCGAGTAAGCGATCAATGAAACCCTATGGTGAAAATCAAACTGCGGCATGATACAAGTTGCAAGATCACCCAGCTAGCCTATGATGGGTTGTCACTAGATAGGCTTAACTGTCAACTTTCCCATGGCTGCGACCTTCTCAGCCCGAGCTACACTCAAGAGTACACGATCAATGAAGCGCTAAGGGGAAAGTAAAAATCCTGCTTCATACAAGTTGCCGAGTAAGCGATCAATGAAACCCTATGGTGAAAATCAAACTCCGGCATGATACAAGTTGCAAGATCACCCAGCTAGCCTATGATGGGTTGTCACTAGATAGGCTTAACTGTCAACTTTCCCATGGCTGCGACCTTCTCAGCCCGAGCTACACTCACGAGTAAGCGATCAATGAAACCCTATGGTGAAAATCAAATTTCGACATGGTACAAGTTGCAAGATCACCCAGCTAGCCTATGATTGGCTGTCACTAGATAGGCTTAACTGTCAAGTTTCCCATGGCTGCGTCATTCTCAGCCCGATCTACACTCAAGAGTACACGATCAATGAAGCGCTAAGGGGAAAGTAGAAATCCTGCTTGATACAAGTTGCCGAGGAAGCGATCAATGAAACCCTATGGTGAAAATCAAACTCCGGCATGATACAAGTTGCAAGATCACCCAGCTAGCCTATGATGGGTTGTCACTAGATAGGCTTAACTGTCAACTTTCCCATGGCTGCGACCTTCTCAGCCCGAGCTACACTCAAGAGTACACGATCAATGAAACCCTATGGGGAAAATCAAACTCCGACATGGTACAAGTTGCAAGATCACCCAGCTAGCCTATGATGGGCTGTCACTAGATAGGCTTAACTGTCAACTTTCCCATGGCTGCGTCATTCTCAGCCCGAGCTACACTCAAGAGTACACGATCAATGAAGCGCTAAGGGGAAAGTAGAAATCCTGCTTCATACAAGTTGCCGAGTAAGCGATCAATGAAACCCTATGGTGAAAATCAAACTCCGGCATGATACAAGTTGCAAGATCACCCAGCTAGCCTATGATGGGTTGTCACTAGATAGGCTTAACTGTCAACTTTCCCATGGCTGCGACCTTCTCAGCCCGAGCTACACTCAAGAGTACACGATCAATGAAACCCTATGGGGAAAATCAAACTCCGACATGGTACAAGTTGCAAGCTCACCCAGCTAGCCTATGATGGGCTGTCACTAGATAGGCTTAACTGTCAACTTTCCCATGGCTGCGTCATTCTCAGCCCGAGCTACACTCAAGAGTACACGATCAATGAAGCGCTAAGGGGAAAGTAGAAATCCTGCTTCATACAAGTTGCCGAGTAAGCGATCAATAAAACCCTATGGTGAAAATCAAACTCCGGCATGATACAAGTTGCAAGATCACCCAGCTAGCCTATGATGGGTAGTCACTAGATAGGCTTAACTGTCAACTTTCCCATGGCTGCGACCTTCTCAGCCCGAGCTACACTCAAGAGTACACGATCAATGAAACCCTATGGGGAAAATCAAACTCCGACATGGTACAAGTTGCAAGATCACCCAGCTAGCCTATGATGGGCTGTCACTAGATAGGCTTAACTGTCAACTTTCCCATGGCTGCGTCATTCTCAGCCCGAGCTACACTCAAGAGTACACGATCAATGAAGCGCTAAGGGGAAAGTAGAAATCCTGCTTCATACAAGTTGCCGAGTAAGCGATCAATGAAACCCTATGGTGAAAATCAAACTCCTGCATGATACAAGTTGCAAGATCACCCAGCTAGCCTATGATGGGTTGTCACTAGATAGGCTTAACTGTCAACTTTCCCATGGCTGCGACCTTCTCAGCCCGAGCTACACTCAAGAGTACACGATCAATGAAACCCTATGGGGAAAATCAAACTCCGACATGGTACAAGTTGCAAGCTCACCCAGCTAGCCTATGATGGGTTGTCACTAGATAGGCTTAACTGTCAACTTTCCCATGGCTGCGTCATTCTCAGCCCGAGCTACACTCAAGAGTACACGATCAATGAAGCGCTAAGGGGAAAGTAGAAATCCTGCTTCATACAAGTTGCCGAGTAAGCGATCAATGAAACCCTATGGTGAAAATCAAACTCCGGTATGATACAAGTTGCAAAATCACCCAGCTAGCCTATGATGGGTTGTCACTAGATAGGATTAACTGTCAACTTTCCCATGGCTGCGACCTTCTCAGCCCGAGCTACACTCAAATGTACACGATCAATGAAACCCTATGGGGAAAATCAAACTCCGACATGGTACAAGTTGCAAGCTCACCCAGCTAGCCTATGATGGGCTGTCACTAGATAGGCTTAACTGTCAACTTTCCCATGGCTGCGTCATTCTCAGCCCGAGCTACACTCAAGAGTACACGATCAATGAAGCGCTAAGGGGAAAGTAGAAATCCTGCTTCATACAAGTTGCCGAGTAAGCGATCAATGAAACCCTATGGTGAAAATCAAACTCCGGCATGATACAAGTTGCAAGATCACCCAGCTAGCCTATGATGGGTTGTCACTAGATAGGCTTAACTGTCAACTTTCCCATGGCTGCGACCTTCTCAGCCCGAGCTACACTCAAGAGTACACGATCAATGAAACCCTATGGGGAAAATCAAACTCCGACATGGTACAAGTTGCAAGATCACCCAGCTAGCCTATGATGGGCTGTCACTAGATAGGCTTAACTGTCAACTTTCCCATGGCTGCGTCATTCTCAGCCCGAGCTACACTCAAGAGTACACGATCAATGAAGCGCTAAGGGGAAAGTAGAAATCCTGCTTCATACAAGTTGCCGAGTAAGCGATCAATGAAACCCTATGGTGAAAATCAAACTCCGGCATGATACAAGTTGCAAGATCACCCAGCTAGCCTATGATGGGTTGTCACTAGATAGGCTTAACTGTCAACTTTCCCATGGCTGCGACCTTCTCAGCCCGAGCTACACTCAAGAGTACACGATCAATGAAACCCTATGGGGAAAATCAAACTCCGACATGGTACAAGTTGCAAGCTCACCCAGCTAGCCTATGATGGGCTGTCACTAGATAGGCTTAACTGTCAACTTTCCCATGGCTGCGTCATTCTCAGCCCGAGCTACACTCAAGAGTACACGATCAATGAAGCGCTAAGGGGAAAGTAGAAATCCTGCTTCATACAAGTTGCCGAGTAAGCGATCAATGAAACCCTATGGTGAAAATCAAACTCCGGCATGATACAAGTTGCAAGATCACCCAGCTAGCCTATGATGGGTTGTCACTAGATAGGCTTAACTGTCAACTTTTCCATGGCTGCGACCTTCTCAGCCCGAGCTACACTCAAGAGTACACGATCAATGAAACCCTATGGGGAAAATCAAACTCCGACATGGTACAAGTTGCAAGATCACCCAGCTAGCCTATGATGGGCTGTCACTAGATAGGCTTAACTGTCAACTTTCCCATGGCTGCGTCATTCTCAGCCCGAGCTACACTCAAGAGTACACGATCAATGAAGCGCTAAGGGGAAAGTAGAAATCCTGCTTCATACAAGTTGCCGAGTAAGCGATCAATGAAACCCTATGGTGAAAATCAAACTGCGGCATGATACAAGTTGCAAGATCACCCAGCTAGCCTATGATGGGTTGTCATTAGATAGGCTTAACTGTCAACTTTCCCATGGCTGCGACCTTCTCAGCCCGAGCTACACTCAAGAGTACACGATCAATGAAGCGCTAAGGGGAAAGTAAAAATCCTGCTTCATACAAGTTGCCGAGTAAGCGATCAATGAAACCCTATGGTGAAAATCAAACTCCGGCATGATACAAGTTGCAAGATCACCCAGCTAGCCTATGATGGGTTGTCACTAGATAGGCTTAACTGTCAACTTTCCCATGGCTGCGACCTTCTCAGCCCGAGCTACACTCACGAGTAAGCGATCAATGAAACCCTATGGTGAAAATCAAACTCCGACATGGTACAAGTTGCAAGCTCACCCAGCTAGCCTATGATGGGCTGTCACTAGATAGGCTTAACTGTCAACTTTCCCATGGCTGCGTCATTCTCAGCCCGAGCTACACTCAAGAGTACACGATCAATGAAGCGCTAAGGGGAAAATCAAACTCCGACATGGTACAAGTTGCAAGATCACCCAGCTAGCCTATGATGGGCTGTCACTAGATAGGCTTAACTGTCAACTTTCCCATGGCTGCGTCATTCTCAGCCCGAGCTACACTCAAGAGTACACGATCAATGAAGCGCTAAGGGGAAAGTAGAAATCCTGCTTCATACAAGTTGCCGAGTAAGCGATCAATGAAACCCTATGGTGAAAAGAAAACTCCTGCATGATACAAGTTGCAAGATCACCCAGCTAGCCTATGATGGGTTGTCACTAGATAGGCTTAACTGTCAACTTTCCCATGGCTGCGACCTTCTCAGCCCGAGCTACACTCAAGAGTACACGATCAATGAAACCCTATGGGGAAAATCAAACTCCGACATGGTACAAGTTGCAAGCTCACCCAGCTAGCCTATGATGGGTTGTCACTAGATAGGCTTAACTGTCAACTTTCCCATGGCTGCGTCATTCTCAGCCCGAGCTACACTCAAGAGTACACGATCAATGAAGCGCTAAGGGGAAAGTAGAAATCCTGCTTCATACAAGTTGCCGAGTAAGCGATCAATGAAACCCTATGGTGAAAATCAAACTCCGGTATGATACAAGTTGCAAGATCACCCAGCTAGCCTATGATGGGTTGTCACTAGATAGGCTTAACTGTCAACTTTCCCATGGCTGCGACCTTCTCAGCCCGAGCTACACTCAAATGTACACGATCAATGAAACCCTATGGGGAAAATCAAACTCCGACATGGTACAAGTTGCAAGCTCACCCAGCTAGCCTATGATGGGCTGTCACTAGATAGGCTTAACTGTCAACTTTCCCATGGCTGCGTCATTCTCAGCCCGAGCTACACTCAAGAGTACACGATCAATGAAGCGCTAAGGGGAAAGTAGAAATCCTGCTTCATACAAGTTGCCGAGTAAGCGATCAATGAAACCCTATGGTGAAAATCAAACTCCGGCATGATACAAGTTGCAAGATCACCCAGCTAGCCTATGATGGGTTGTCACTAGATAGGCTTAACTGTCAACTTTCCCATGGCTGCGACCTTCTCAGCCCGAGCTACACTCAAGAGTACACGATCAATGAAACCCTATGGGGAAAATCAAACTCTGACATGGTACAAGTTGCAAGATCACCCAGCTAGCCTATGATGGGCTGTCACTAGATAGGCTTAACTGTCAACTTTCCCATGGCTGCGTCATTCTCAGCCCGAGCTACACTCAAGAGTACACGATCAATGAAGCGCTAAGGGGAAAGTAGAAATCCTGCTTCATACAAGTTGCCGAGTAAGCGATCAATGAAACCCTATGGTGAAAATCAAACTCCGGCATGATACAAGTTGCAAGATCACCCAGCTAGCCTATGATGGGTTGTCACTAGATAGGCTTAACTGTCAACTTTCCCATGGCTGCGACCTTCTCAGCCCGAGCTACACTCAAGAGTACACGATCAATGAAACCCTATGGGGAAAATCAAACTCCGACATGGTACAAGTTGCAAGCTCACCCAGCTAGCCTATGATGGGCTGTCACTAGATAGGCTTAACTGTCAACTTTCCCATGGCTGCGTCATTCTCAGCCCGAGCTACACTCAAGAGTACACGATCAATGAAGCGCTAAGGGGAAAGTAGAAATCCTGCTTCATACAAGTTGCCGAGTAAGCGATCAATGAAACCCTATGGTGAAAATCAAACTCCGGCATGATACAAGTTGCAAGATCACCCAGCTAGCCTATGATGGGTTGTCACTAGATAGGCTTAACTGTCAACTTTCCCATGGCTGCGACCTTCTCAGCCCGAGCTACACTCAAGAGTACACGATCAATGAAACCCTATGGGGAAAATCAAACTCCGACATGGTACAAGTTGCAAGATCACCCAGCTAGCCTATGATGGGCTGTCACTAGATAGGCTTAACTGTCAACTTTCCCATGGCTGCGTCATTCTCAGCCCGAGCTACACTCAAGAGTACACGATCAATGAAGCGCTAAGGGGAAAGTAGAAATCCTGCTTCATACAAGTTGCCGAGTAAGCGATCAATGAAACCCTATGGTGAAAATCAAACTGCGGCATGATACAAGTTGCAAGATCACCCAGCTAGCCTATGATGGGTTGTCACTAGATAGGCTTAACTGTCAACTTTCCCATGGCTGCGACCTTCTCAGCCCGAGCTACACTCAAGAGTACACGATCAATGAAGCGCTAAGGGGAAAGTAAAAATCCTGCTTCATACAAGTTGCCGAGTAAGCGATCAATGAAACCCTATGGTGAAAATCAAACTCCGGCATGATACAAGTTGCAAGATCACCCAGCTAGCCTATGATGGGTTGTCACTAGATAGGCTTAACTGTCAACTTTCCCATGGCTGCGACCTTCTCAGCCCGAGCTACACTCACGAGTAAGCGATCAATGAAACCCTATGGTGAAAATCAAACTCCGACATGGTACAAGTTGCAAGATCACCCAGCTAGCCTATGATGGGCTGTCACTAGATAGGCTTAACTGTCAACTTTCCCATGGCTGCGTCATTCTCAGCCCGATCTACACTCAAGAGTACACGATCAATGAAGCGCTAAGGGGAAAGTAGAAATCCTGCTTGATACAAGTTGCCGAGGAAGCGATCAATGAAACCCTATGGTGAAAATCAAACTCCGGCATGATACAAGTTGCAAGATCACCCAGCTAGCCTATGATGGGTTGTCACTAGATAGGCTTAACTGTCAACTTTCCCATGGCTGCGACCTTCTCAGCCCGAGCTACACTCAAGAGTACACGATCAATGAAACCTTATGGGGAAAATCAAACTCCGACATGGTACAAGTTGCAAGATCACCCAGCTAGCCTATGATGGGCTATCACTAGATAGGCTTAACTGTCAACTTTCCCATGGCTGCGTCATTCTCAGCCCGATCTACACTCAAGAGTACACGATCAATGAAGCGCTAAGGGGAAAGTAGAAATCCTGCTTGATACAAGTTGCCGAGTAAGCGATCAATGAAACCCTATGGTGTAAATCAAACTCCGGCATGATAGAAGTTGCAAGATCACCCAGCTAGCCTATGATGGGTTGTCACTAGATAGGCTTAACTGTCAACTTTCCCATGGCTGCGACCTTCTCAGCCCGAGCTACACTCAAGAGTACACGATCAATGAAACCCTATGGGGAAAATCAAACTCCGACATGGTACAAGTTGCAAGATCACCCAGCTAGCCTATGATGGGCTGTCACTAGATAGGCTTAACTGTCAACTTTCCCATGGCTGCGTCATTCTCAGCCCGAGCTACACTCAAGAGTACACGATCAATGAAGCGCTAAGGGGAAAGTAGAAATCCTGCTTCATACAAGTTGCCGAGTAAGCGATCAATGAAACCCTATGGTGAAAATCAAACTCCGGCATGATACAAGTTGCAAGATCACCCAGCTAGCCTATGATGGGTTGTCACTAGATAGGCTTAACTGTCAACTTTCCCATGGCTGCGACCTTCTCAGCCCGAGCTACACTCAAGAGTACACGATCAATGAAACCCTATGGGGAAAATCAAACTCCGACATGGTACAAGTTGCAAGCTCACCCAGCTAGCCTATGATGGGCTGTCACTAGATAGGCTTAACTGTCAACTTTCCCATGGCTGCGTCATTCTCAGCCCGAGCTACACTCAAGAGTACACGATCAATGAAGCGCTAAGTGGAAAGTAGAAATCCTGCTTCATACAAGTTGCCGAGTAAGCGATCAATGAAACCCTATGGTGAAAATCAAACTCCGGCATGATAGAAGTTGCAAGATCACCCAGCTAGCCTATGATGGGTTGTCACTAGATAGGCTTAACTGTCAACTTTCCTATGGCTGCGACCTTCTCAGCCCGAGCTACTTTCAAGAGTACACGATCAATGAAACCCTATGGGGAAAATCAAACTCCGACATGGTACAAGTTGCAAGCTCACCCAGCTAGCCTGTGATGGGCTGTCACTAGATAGGCTTAACTGTCAACTTTCCCATGGCTGCGTCATTCTCAGCCCGAGCTACACTCAAGAGTACACGATCAATGAAGCGCTAAGGGGAAAGTAGAAATCCTGCTTCATACTAGTTGCCGAGTAACCGATCAATGAAACCCTATGGTGAAAATCAAACTCCGGCATGATACAAGTTGCAAGATCACCCAGCTAGCCTATGATGGGTTGTCACTAGATAGGCTTAACTGTCAACTTTCCCATGGCTGCGACCTTCTCAGCCCGAGCTACACTCAAGAGTACACGATCAATGAAACCCTATGGGGAAAATCAAACTCCGACATGGTACAAGTTGCAAGATCACCCAGCTAGCCTATGATGGGCTGTCACTAGATAGGCTTAACTGTCAACTTTCCCATGGCTTCGTCATTCTTAGCCCGAGCTACACTCAAGAGTACACGATCAATGAAGCGCTAAGGGGAAAGTAGAAATCCTGCTTCATACAAGTTGCCGAGTAAGCGATCAATGAAACCCTATGGTGAAAATCAAACTGCGGCATGATACAAGTTGCAAGATCACCCAGCTAGCCTATGATGGGTTGTCACTAGATAGGCTTAACTGTCAACTTTCCCATGGCTGCGACCTTCTCAGCCCGAGCTACACTCAAGAGTACACGATCAATGAAGCGCTAAGGGGAAAGTAAAAATCCTGCTTCATACAAGTTGCCGAGTAAGCGATCAATGAAACCCTATGGTGAAAATCAAACTCCGGCATGATACAAGTTGCAAGATCACCCAGCTAGCCTATGATGGGTTGTCACTAGATAGGCTTAACTGTCAACTTTCCCATGGCTGCGACCTTCTCAGCCCGAGCTACACTCACGAGTAAGCGATCAATGAAACCCTATGGTGAAAATCAAATTTCGACATGGTACAAGTTGCAAGATCACCCAGCTAGCCTATGATGGGCTGTCACTAGATAGGCTTAACTGTCAAGTTTCCCATGGCTGCGTCATTCTCAGCCCGATCTACACTCAAGAGTACACGATCAATGAAGCGCTAAGGGGAAAGTAGAAATCCTGCTTGATACAAGTTGCCGAGGAAGCGATCAATGAAACCCTATGGTGAAAATCAAACTCCGGCATGATACAAGTTGCAAGATCACCCAGCTAGCCTATGATGGGTTGTCACTAGATAGGCTTAACTGTCAACTTTCCCATGGCTGCGACCTTCTCAGCCCGAGCTACACTCAAGAGTACACGATCAATGAAACCCTATGGGGAAAATCAAACTCCGACATGGTACAAGTTGCAAGATCACCCAGCTAGCCTATGATGGGCTGTCACTAGATAGGCTTAACTGTCAACTTTCCCATGGCTGCGTCATTCTCAGCCCGAGCTACACTCAAGAGTACACGATCAATGAAGCGCTAAGGGGAAAGTAGAAATCCTGCTTCATACAAGTTGCCGAGTAAGCGATCAATGAAACCCTATGGTGAAAATCAAACTCCGGCATGATACAAGTTGCAAGATCACCCAGCTAGCCTATGATGGGTTGTCACTAGATAGGCTTAACTGTCAACTTTCCCATGGCTGCGACCTTCTCAGCCCGAGCTACACTCAAGAGTACACGATCAATGAAACCCTATGGGGAAAATCAAACTCCGACATGGTACAAGTTGCAAGATCACCCAGCTAGCCTATGATGGGCTGTCACTAGATAGGCTTAACTGTCAACTTTCCCATGGCTGCGTCATTCTCAGCCCGAGCTACACTCAAGAGTACACGATCAATGAAGCGCTAAGGGGAAAGTAAAAATCCTGCTTCATACAAGTTGCCGAGTAAGCGATCAATGAAACCCTATGGTGAAAATCAAACTCCGGCATGATACAAGTTGCAAGATCACCCAGCTAGCCTATGATGGGTTGTCACTAGATAGGCTTAACTGTCAACTTTCCCATGGCTGCGACCTTCTCAGCCCGAGCTACACTCACGAGTAAGCGATCAATGAAACCCTATGGTGAAAATCAAACTCCGACATGGTAAAAGTTGCAAGATCACCCAGCTAGCCTATGATGGGTTGTCACTAGATAGGCTTAACTGTCAACTTTCCCATGGCTGCGACCTTATCAGCCCGAGCTACACTCAAGAGTACACGATCAATGAAGCGCTAAGGGGAAAGTAGAAATCCTGCTTCATACAAGTTGCCGAGTAAGTGATCAATGAAACCCTATGGTGAAAATCAAACTGCGGCATGATACAAGTTGCAAGATCACCCAGCTAGCCTATGATGGGTTGTCACTAGATAGGCTTAACTGTCAACTTTCCCATGGCTGCGACCTTCTCAGCCCGAGCTACACTCAAGAGTACACGATCAATGAAGCGCTAAGGGGAAAGTAAAAATCCTGCTTCATACAAGTTGCCGAGTAAGCGATCAATGAAACCCTATGGTGAAAATCAAACTCCGGCATGATACAAGTTGCAAGATCACCCAGCTAGCCTATGATGGGTTGTCACTAGATAGGCTTAACTGTCAACTTTCCCATGGCTGCGACCTTCTCAGCCCGAGCTACACTCACGAGTAAGCGATCAATGAAACCCTATGGTGAAAATCAAACTCCGACATGGTACAAGTTGCAAGATCACCCAGCTAGCCTAAGATGGGCTGTCACTAGATAGGCTTAACTGTCAACTTTCCCATGGCTGCGTCATTCTCAGCCCGATCTACACTCAAGAGTACACGATCAATGAAGCGCTAAGGGGAAAGTAGAAATCCTGCTTGATACAAGTTGCCGAGGAAGCGATCAATGAAACCCTATGGTGAAAATCAAACTCCGGCATGATACAAGTTGCAAGATCACCCAGCTAGCCTATGATGGGTTGTCACTAGATAGGCTTAACTGTCAACTTTCCCATGGCTGCGACCTTCTCAGCCCGAGCTACACTCAAGAGTACACGATCAATGAAACCTTATGGGGAAAATCAAACTCCGACATGGTACAAGTTGCAAGATCACCCAGCTAGCCTATGATGGGCTATCACTAGATAGGCTTAACTGTCAACTTTCCCATGGCTGCGTCATTCTCAGCCCGATCTACACTCAAGAGTACACGATCAATGAAGCGCTAAGGGGAAAGTAGAAATCCTGCTTGATACAAGTTGCCGAGTAAGCGATCAATGAAACCCTATGGTGTAAATCAAACTCCGGCATGATAGAAGTTGCAAGATCACCCAGCTAGCCTATGATGGGTTGTCACTAGATAGGCTTAACTGTCAACTTTCCCATGGCTGCGACCTTCTCAGCCCGAGCTACACTCAAGAGTACACGATCAATGAAACCCTATGGGGAAAATCAAACTCCGACATGGTACAAGTTGCAAGATCACCCAGCTAGCCTATGATGGGCTGTCACTAGATAGGCTTAACTGTCAACTTTCCCATGGCTGCGTCATTCTCAGCCCGAGCTACACTCAAGAGTACACGATCAATGAAGCGCTAAGGGGAAAGTAGAAATCCTGCTTCATACAAGTTGCCGAGTAAGCGATCAATGAAACCCTATGGTGAAAATCAAACTCCGGCATGATACAAGTTGCAAGATCACCCAGCTAGCCTATGATGGGTTGTCACTAGATAGGCTTAACTGTCAACTTTCCCATGGCTGCGACCTTCTCAGCCCGAGCTACACTCAAGAGTACACGATCAATGAAACCCTATGGGGAAAATCAAACTCCGACATGGTACAAGTTGCAAGCTCACCCAGCTAGCCTATGATGGGCTGTCACTAGATAGGCTTAACTGTCAACTTTCCCATGGCTGCGTCATTCTCAGCCCGAGCTACACTCAAGAGTACACGATCAATGAAGCGCTAAGGGGAAAGTAGAAATCCTGCTTCATACAAGTTGCCGAGTAAGCGATCAATGAAACCCTATGGTGAAAATCAAACTCCGGCATGATACAAGTTGCAAGATCACCCAGCTAGCCTATGATGGGTAGTCACTAGATAGGCTTAACTGTCAACTTTCCCATGGCTGCGACCTTCTCAGCCCGAGCTACACTCAAGAGTACACGATCAATGAAACCCTATGGGGAAAATCAAACTCCGACATGGTACAAGTTGCAAGATCACCCAGCTAGCCTATGATGGGCTGTCACTAGATAGGCTTAACTGTCAACTTTCCCATGGCTGCGTCATTCTCAGCCCGAGCTACACTCAAGAGTACACGATCAATGAAGCGCTAAGGGGAAAGTAGAAATCCTGCTTCATACAAGTTGCCGAGTAAGCGATCAATGAAACCCTATGGTGAAAAGAAAACTCCTGCATGATACAAGTTGCAAGATCACCCAGCTAGCCTATGATGGGTTGTCACTAGATAGGCTTAACTGTCAACTTTCCCATGGCTGCGACCTTCTCAGCCCGAGCTACACTCAAGAGTACACGATCAATGAAACCCTATGGGGAAAATCAAACTCCGACATGGTACAAGTTGCAAGCTCGCCCAGCTAGCCTATGATGGGTTGTCACTAGATAGGCTTAACTGTCAACTTTCCCATGGCTGCGTCATTCTCAGCCCGAGCTACACTCAAGAGTACACGATCAATGAAGCGCTAAGGGGAAAGTAGAAATCCTGCTTCATACAAGTTGCCGAGTAAGCGATCAATGAAACCCTATGGTGAAAATCAAACTCCGGTATGATACAAGTTGCAAGATCACCCAGCTAGCCTATGATGGGTTGTCACTAGATAGGCTTAACTGTCAACTTTCCCATGGCTGCGACCTTCTCAGCCCGAGCTACACTCAAATGTACACGATCAATGAAACCCTATGGGGAAAATCAAACTCCGACATGGTACAAGTTGCAAGCTCACCCAGCTAGCCTATGATGGGCTGTCACTAGATAGGCTTAACTGTCAACTTTCCCATGGCTGCGTCATTCTCAGCCCGAGCTACACTCAAGAGTACACGATCAATGAAGCGCTAAGGGGAAAGTAGAAATCCTGCTTCATACAAGTTGCCGAGTAAGCGATCAATGAAACCCTATGGTGAAAATCAAACTCCGGCATGATACAAGTTGCAAGATCACCCAGCTAGCCTATGATGGGTTGTCACTAGATAGGCTTAACTGTCAACTTTCCCATGGCTGCGACCTTCTCAGCCCGAGCTACACTCAAGAGTACACGATCAATGAAACCCTATGGGGAAAATCAAACTCCGACATGGTACAAGTTGCAAGATCACCCAGCTAGCCTATGATGGGTTGTCACTAGATAGGCTTAACTGTCAACTTTCCCATGGCTGCGACCTTCTCAGCCCGAGCTACACTCAAGAGTACACGATCAATGAAACCCTATGGGGAAAATCAAACTCCGACATGGTACAAGTTGCAAGATCACCCAGCTAGCCTATGATGGGCTGTCACTAGATAGGCTTAACTGTCAACTTTCCCATGGCTTCGTCATTCTTAGCCCGAGCTACACTCAAGAGTACACGATCAATGAAGCGCTAAGGGGAAAGTAGAAATCCTGCTTCATACAAGTTGCCGAGTAAGCGATCAATGAAATCCTATGGTGAAAATCAAACTGCGGCATGATACAAGTTGCAAGATCACCCAGCTAGCCTATGATGGGTTGTCACTAGATAGGCTTAACTGTCAACTTTCCCATGGCTGCGACCTTCTCAGCCCGAGCTACACTCAAGAGTACACGATCAATGAAGCGCTAAGGGGAAAGTAAAAATCCTGCTTCATACAAGTTGCCGAGTAAGCGATCAATGAAACCCTATGGTGAAAATCAAACTCCGGCATGATACAAGTTGCAAGATCACCCAGCTAGCCTATGATGGGTTGTCACTAGATAGGCTTAACTGTCAACTTTCCCATGGCTGCGACCTTCTCAGCCCGAGCTACACTCACGAGTAAGCGATCAATGAAACCCTATGGTGAAAATCAAATTTCGACATGGTACAAGTTGCAAGATCACCCAGCTAGCCTATGATGGGCTGTCACTAGATAGGCTTAACTGTCAAGTTTCCCATGGCTGCGTCATTCTCAGCCCGATCTACACTCAAGAGTACACGATCAATGAAGCGCTAAGGGGAAAGTAGAAATCCTGCTTGATACAAGTTGCCGAGGAAGCGATCAATGAAACCCTATGGTGAAAATCAAACTCCGGCATGATACAAGTTGCAAGATCACCCAGCTAGCCTATGATGGGTTGTCACTAGATAGGCTTAACTGTCAACTTTCCCATGGCTGCGACCTTCTCAGCCCGAGCTACACTCAAGAGTACACGATCAATGAAACCCTATGGGGAAAATCAAACTCCGACATGGTACAAGTTGCAAGATCACCCATCTAGCCTATGATGGGCTGTCACTAGATAGGCTTAACTGTCAACTTTCCCATGGCTGCGTCATTCTCAGCCCGAGCTACACTCAAGAGTACACGATCAATGAAGCGCTAAGGGGAAAGTAGAAATCCTGCTTCATACAAGTTGCCGAGTAAGCGATCAATGAAACCCTATGGTGAAAATCAAACTCCGGCATGATACAAGTTGCAAGATCACCCAGCTAGCCTATGATGGGTTGTCACTAGATAGGCTTAACTGTCAACTTTCCCATGGCTGCGACCTTCTCAGCCCGAGCTACACTCAAGAGTACACGATCAATGAAACCCTATGGGGAAAATCAAACTCCGACATGGTACAAGTTGCAAGATCACCCAGCTAGCCTATGATGGGCTGTCACTAGATAGGCTTAACTGTCAACTTTCCCATGGCTGCGTCATTCTCAGCCCGAGCTACACTCAAGAGTACACGATCAATGAAGCGCTAAGGGGAAAGTAAAAATCCTGCTTCATACAAGTTGCCGAGTAAGCGATCAATGAAACCCTATGGTGAAAATCAAACTCCGGCATGATACAAGTTGCAAGATCACCCAGCTAGCCTATGATGGGTTGTCACTAGATAGGCTTAACTGTCAACTTTCCCATGGCTGCGACCTTCTCAGCCCGAGCTACACTCACGAGTAAGCGATCAATGAAACCCTATGGTGAAAATCAAACTCCGACATGGTAAAAGTTGCAAGATCACCCAGCTAGCCTATGATGGGTTGTCACTAGATAGGCTTAACTGTCAACTTTCCCATGGCTGCGACCTTATCAGCCCGAGCTACACTCAAGAGTACACGATCAATGAAGCGCTAAGGGGAAAGTAGAAATCCTGCTTCATACAAGTTGCCGAGTAAGTGATCAATGAAACCCTATGGTGAAAATCAAACTGCGGCATGATACAAGTTGCAAGATCACCCAGCTAGCCTATGATGGGTTGTCACTAGATAGGCTTAACTGTCAACTTTCCCATGGCTGCGACCTTCTCAGCCCGAGCTACACTCAAGAGTACACGATCAATGAAGCGCTAAGGGGAAAGTAAAAATCCTGCTTCATACAAGTTGCCGAGTAAGCGATCAATGAAACCCTATGGTGAAAATCAAACTCCGGCATGATACAAGTTGCAAGATCACCCAGCTAGCCTATGATGGGTTGTCACTAGATAGGCTTAACTGTCAACTTTCCCATGGCTGCGACCTTCTCAGCCCGAGCTACACTCACGAGTAAGCGATCAATGAAACCCTATGGTGAAAATCAAACTCCGACATGGTACAAGTTGCAAGATCACCCAGCTAGCCTAAGATGGGCTGTCACTAGATAGGCTTAACTGTCAACTTTCCCATGGCTGCGTCATTCTCAGCCCGATCTACACTCAAGAGTACACGATCAATGAAGCGCTAAGGGGAAAGTAGAAATCCTGCTTGATACAAGTTGCCGAGGAAGCGATCAATGAAACCCTATGGTGAAAATCAAACTCCGGCATGATACAAGTTGCAAGATCACCCAGCTAGCCTATGATGGGTTGTCACTAGATAGGCTTAACTGTCAACTTTCCCATGGCTGCGACCTTCTCAGCCCGAGCTACACTCAAGAGTACACGATCAATGAAACCTTATGGGGAAAATCAAACTCCGACATGGTACAAGTTGCAAGATCACCCAGCTAGCCTATGATGGGCTATCACTAGATAGGCTTAACTGTCAACTTTCCCATGGCTGCGTCATTCTCAGCCCGATCTACACTCAAGAGTACACGATCAATGAAGCGCTAAGGGGAAAGTAGAAATCCTGCTTGATACAAGTTGCCGAGTAAGCGATCAATGAAACCCTATGGTGTAAATCAAACTCCGGCATGATAGAAGTTGCAAGATCACCCAGCTAGCCTATGATGGGTTGTCACTAGATAGGCTTAACTGTCAACTTTCCCATGGCTGCGACCTTCTCAGCCCGAGCTACACTCAAGAGTACACGATCAATGAAACCCTATGGGGAAAATCAAACTCCGACATGGTACAAGTTGCAAGATCACCCAGCTAGCCTATGATGGGCTGTCACTAGATAGGCTTAACTGTCAACTTTCCCATGGCTGCGTCATTCTCAGCCCGAGCTACACTCAAGAGTACACGATCAATGAAGCGCTAAGGGGAAAGTAGAAATCCTGCTTCATACAAGTTGCCGAGTAAGCGATCAATGAAACCCTATGGTGAAAATCAAACTCCGGCATGATACAAGTTGCAAGATCACCCAGCTAGCCTATGATGGGTTGTCACTAGATAGGCTTAACTGTCAACTTTCCCATGGCTGCGACCTTCTCAGCCCGAGCTACACTCAAGAGTACACGATCAATGAAACCCTATGGGGAAAATCAAACTCCGACATGGTACAAGTTGCAAGCTCACCCAGCTAGCCTATGATGGGCTGTCACTAGATAGGCTTAACTGTCAACTTTCCCATGGCTGCGTCATTCTCAGCCCGAGCTACACTCAAGAGTACACGATCAATGAAGCGCTAAGGGGAAAGTAGAAATCCTGCTTCATACAAGTTGCCGAGTAAGCGATCAATGAAACCCTATGGTGAAAATCAAACTCCGGCATGATACAAGTTGCAAGATCACCCAGCTAGCCTATGATGGGTAGTCACTAGATAGGCTTAACTGTCAACTTTCCCATGGCTGCGACCTTCTCAGCCCGAGCTACACTCAAGAGTACACGATCAATGAAACCCTATGGGGAAAATCAAACTCCGACATGGTACAAGTTGCAAGATCACCCAGCTAGCCTATGATGGGCTGTCACTAGATAGGCTTAACTGTCAACTTTCCCATGGCTGCGTCATTCTCAGCCCGAGCTACACTCAAGAGTACACGATCAATGAAGCGCTAAGGGGAAAGTAGAAATCCTGCTTCATACAAGTTGCCGAGTAAGCGATCAATGAAACCCTATGGTGAAAATCAAACTCCTGCATGATACAAGTTGCAAGATCACCCAGCTAGCCTATGATGGGTTGTCACTAGATAGGCTTAACTGTCAACTTTCCCATGGCTGCGACCTTCTCAGCCCGAGCTACACTCAAGAGTACACGATCAATGAAACCCTATGGGGAAAATCAAACTCCGACATGGTACAAGTTGCAAGCTCACCCAGCTAGCCTATGATGGGTTGTCACTAGATAGGCTTAACTGTCAACTTTCCCATGGCTGCGTCATTCTCAGCCCGAGCTACACTCAAGAGTACACGATCAATTGAAAGCGCTAAGGGGAAAGTAGAAATCCTGCTTCATACAAGTTGCCGAGTAAGCGATCAATGAAACCCTATGGTGAAAATCAAACTCCGGTATGATACAAGTTGCAAGATCACCCAGCTAGCCTATGATGGGTTGTCACTAGATAGGCTTAACTGTCAACTTTCCCATGGCTGCGACCTTCTCAGCCCGAGCTACACTCAAATGTACACGATCAATGAAACCCTATGGGGAAAATCAAACTCCGACATGGTACAAGTTGCAAGCTCACCCAGCTAGCCTATGATGGGCTGTCACTAGATAGGCTTAACTGTCAACTTTCCCATGGCTGCGTCATTCTCAGCCCGAGCTACACTCAAGAGTACACGATCAATGAAGCGCTAAGGGGAAAGTAGAAATCCTGCTTCATACAAGTTGCCGAGTAAGCGATCAATGAAACCCTATGGTGAAAATCAAACTCCGGCATGATACAAGTTGCAAGATCACCCAGCTAGCCTATGATGGGTTGTCACTAGATAGGCTTAACTGTCAACTTTCCCATGGCTGCGACCTTCTCAGCCCGAGCTACACTCAACAGTACACGATCAATGAAACCCTATGGGGAAAATCAAACTCCGACATGGTACAAGTTGCAAGATCACCCAGCTAGCCTATGATGGGCTGTCACTAGATAGGCTTAACTGTCAACTTTCCCATGGCTGCGTCATTCTCAGCCCGAGCTACACTCAAGAGTACACGATCAATGAAGCGCTAAGGGGAAAGTAGAAATCCTGCTTCATACAAGTTGCCGAGTAAGCGATCAATGAAACCCTATGGTGAAAATCAAACTCCGGCATGATACAAGTTGCAAGATCACCCAGCTAGCCTATGATGGGTTGTCACTAGATAGGCTTAACTGTCAACTTTCCCATGGCTGCGACCTTCTCAGCCCGAGCTACACTCAAGAGTACACGATCAATGAAACCCTATGGGGAAAATCAAACTCCGACATGGTACAAGTTGCAAGCTCACCCAGCTAGCCTATGATGGGCTGTCACTAGATAGGCTTAACTGTCAACTTTCCCATGGCTGCGTCATTCTCAGCCCGAGCTACACTCAAGAGTACACGATCAATGAAGCGCTAAGGGGAAAGTAGAAATCCTGCTTCATACAAGTTGCCGAGTAAGCGATCAATGAAACCCTATGGTGAAAATCAAACTCCGGCATGATACAAGTTGCAAGATCACCCAGCTAGCCTATGATGGGTTGTCACTAGATAGGCTTAACTGTCAACTTTCCCATGGCTGCGACCTTCTCAGCCCGAGCTACACTCAAGAGTACACGATCAATGAAGCGCTAAGGGGAAAGTAAAAATCCTGCTTCATACAAGTTGCCGAGTAAGCGATCAATGAAACCCTATGGTGAAAATCAAACTCCGGCATGATACAAGTTGCAAGATCACCCAGCTAGCCTATGATGGGTTGTCACTAGATAGGCTTAACTGTCAACTTTCCCATGGCTGCGACCTTCTCAGCCCGAGCTACACTCACGAGTAAGCGATCAATGAAACCCTATGGTGAAAATCAAATTTCGACATGGTACAAGTTGCAAGATCACCCAGCTAGCCTATGATGGGCTGTCACTAGATAGGCTTAACTGTCAAGTTTCCCATGGCTGCGTCATTCTCAGCCCGATCTACACTCAAGAGTACACGATCAATGAAGCGCTAAGGGGAAAGTAGAAATCCTGCTTGATACAAGTTGCCGAGGAAGCGATCAATGAAACCCTATGGTGAAAATCAAACTCCGGCATGATACAAGTTGCAAGATCACCCAGCTAGCCTATGATGGGTTGTCACTAGATAGGCTTAACTGTCAACTTTCCCATGGCTGCGACCTTCTCAGCCCGAGCTACACTCAAGAGTACACGATCAATGAAACCCTATGGGGAAAATCAAACTCCGACATGGTACAAGTTGCAAGATCACCCATCTAGCCTATGATGGGCTGTCACTAGATAGGCTTAACTGTCAACTTTCCCATGGCTGCGTCATTCTCAGCCCGAGCTACACTCAAGAGTACACGATCAATGAAGCGCTAAGGGGAAAGTAGAAATCCTGCTTCATACAAGTTGCCGAGTAAGCGATCAATGAAACCCTATGGTGAAAATCAAACTCCGGCATGATACAAGTTGCAAGATCACCCAGCTAGCCTATGATGGGTTGTCACTAGATAGGCTTAACTGTCAACTTTCCCATGGCTGCGACCTTCTCAGCCCGAGCTACACTCAAGAGTACACGATCAATGAAACCCTATGGGGAAAATCAAACTCCGACATGGTACAAGTTGCAAGATCACCCAGCTAGCCTATGATGGGCTGTCACTAGATAGGCTTAACTGTCAACTTTCCCATGGCTGCGTCATTCTCAGCCCGAGCTACACTCAAGAGTACACGATCAATGAAGCGCTAAGGGGAAAGTAAAAATCCTGCTTCATACAAGTTGCCGAGTAAGCGATCAATGAAACCCTATGGTGAAAATCAAACTCCGGCATGATACAAGTTGCAAGATCACCCAGCTAGCCTATGATGGGTTGTCACTAGATAGGCTTAACTGTCAACTTTCCCATGGCTGCGACCTTCTCAGCCCGAGCTACACTCACGAGTAAGCGATCAATGAAACCCTATGGTGAAAATCAAACTCCGACATGGTAAAAGTTGCAAGATCACCCAGCTAGCCTATGATGGGTTGTCACTAGATAGGCTTAACTGTCAACTTTCCCATGGCTGCGACCTTATCAGCCCGAGCTACACTCAAGAGTACACGATCAATGAAGCGCTAAGGGGAAAGTAGAAATCCTGCTTCATACAAGTTGCCGAGTAAGTGATCAATGAAACCCTATGGTGAAAATCAAACTGCGGCATGATACAAGTTGCAAGATCACCCAGCTAGCCTATGATGGGTTGTCACTAGATAGGCTTAACTGTCAACTTTCCCATGGCTGCGACCTTCTCAGCCCGAGCTACACTCAAGAGTACACGATCAATGAAGCGCTAAGGGGAAAGTAAAAATCCTGCTTCATACAAGTTGCCGAGTAAGCGATCAATGAAACCCTATGGTGAAAATCAAACTCCGGCATGATACAAGTTGCAAGATCACCCAGCTAGCCTATGATGGGTTGTCACTAGATAGGCTTAACTGTCAACTTTCCCATGGCTGCGACCTTCTCAGCCCGAGCTACACTCACGAGTAAGCGATCAATGAAACCCTATGGTGAAAATCAAACTCCGACATGGTACAAGTTGCAAGATCACCCAGCTAGCCTAAGATGGGCTGTCACTAGATAGGCTTAACTGTCAACTTTCCCATGGCTGCGTCATTCTCAGCCCGATCTACACTCAAGAGTACACGATCAATGAAGCGCTAAGGGGAAAGTAGAAATCCTGCTTGATACAAGTTGCCGAGGAAGCGATCAATGAAACCCTATGGTGAAAATCAAACTCCGGCATGATACAAGTTGCAAGATCACCCAGCTAGCCTATGATGGGTTGTCACTAGATAGGCTTAACTGTCAACTTTCCCATGGCTGCGACCTTCTCAGCCCGAGCTACACTCAAGAGTACACGATCAATGAAACCTTATGGGGAAAATCAAACTCCGACATGGTACAAGTTGCAAGATCACCCAGCTAGCCTATGATGGGCTATCACTAGATAGGCTTAACTGTCAACTTTCCCATGGCTGCGTCATTCTCAGCCCGATCTACACTCAAGAGTACACGATCAATGAAGCGCTAAGGGGAAAGTAGAAATCCTGCTTGATACAAGTTGCCGAGTAAGCGATCAATGAAACCCTATGGTGAAAATCAAACTCCGGCATGATACAAGTTGCAAGATCACCCAGCTAGCCTATGATGGGTTGTCACTAGATAGGCTTAACTGTCAACTTTCCCATGGCTGCGACCTTCTCAGCCCGAGCTACACTCAAGAGTACACGATCAATGAAACCCTATGGGGAAAATCAAACTCCGACATGGTACAAGTTGCAAGCTCACCCAGCTAGCCTATGATGGGTTGTCACTAGATAGGCTTAACTGTCAACTTTCCCATGGCTGCGTCATTCTCAGCCCGAGCTACACTCAAGAGTACACGATCAATGAAGCGCTAAGGGGAAAGTAGAAATCCTGCTTCATACAAGTTGCCGAGTAAGCGATCAATGAAACCCTATGGTGAAAATCAAACTCCGGTATGATACAAGTTGCAAGATCACCCAGCTAGCCTATGATGGGTTGTCACTAGATAGGCTTAACTGTCAACTTTCCCATGGCTGCGACCTTCTCAGCCCGAGCTACACTCAAATGTACACGATCAATGAAACCCTATGGGGAAAATCAAACTCCGACATGGTACAAGTTGCAAGCTCACCCAGCTAGCCTATGATGGGCTGTCACTAGATAGGCTTAACTGTCAACTTTCCCATGGCTGCGACCTTCTCAGCCCGAGCTACACTCAACAGTACACGATCAATGAAACCCTATGGGGAAAATCAAACTCCGACATGGTACAAGTTGCAAGATCACCCAGCTAGCCTATGATGGGCTGTCACTAGATAGGCTTAACTGTCAACTTTCCCATGGCTGCGTCATTCTCAGCCCGAGCTACACTCAAGAGTACACGATCAATGAAGCGCTAAGGGGAAAGTAGAAATCCTGCTTCATACAAGTTGCCGAGTAAGCGATCAATGAAACCCTATGGTGAAAATCAAACTCCGGCATGATACAAGTTGCAAGATCACCCAGCTAGCCTATGATGGGTTGTCACTAGATAGGCTTAACTGTCAACA
>NW_027440504.1:0-92102 GCF_031893055.1 Leptodactylus fuscus | reverse complement strand
AACTTTCCCATGGCTGCGACCTTCTCAGCCAGAGCTACACTCAAGAATACACGATCAATGAAACCCTATGGGGAAAATCAAACTCCGACATGATACAAGTTGCAAGATCACCCAGCTAGCCTATGATGGGCTGTCACTAGATATGCTTAACTGTCAACTTTCCCATGGCTGCGTCGTTCTCAGCCCGAGCTACACTCAAGAGTACACGATCAATGAAGCGCTATGGGGAAAATTAAACTCCTGCTTGATAGAAGTTGCCGAGTAAACGATCAATGAAACTCTATGGGGAAAATCCAACTCCGGCATGATACAAGTTGCAAGATCACCCAGCTAGCCTATGATGGGCTGTCACTAGATAGGCTTAACTGTCAACTTTCCCATGGCTGCGACCTTCTCAGCCAGAGCTACACTCAAGAATACACGATCAATGAAACCCTATGGGGAAAATCAAACTCCGACATGATACAAGTTGCAAGATCACCCAGCTAGCCTATGATGGGCTGTCACTAGATAGTCTTAACTGTCAACTTTCCCATGGCTGCGACCTTCTCAGCCAGAGCTACACTCAAGAATACACGATCAATGAAACCCTATGGGGAAAATCAAACTCCGACATGATACAAGTTGCAAGATCACCCAGCTAGCCTATGATGGGCTGTCACTAGATAGGCTTAACTGTCAACTTTCCCATGGCTGCGTCGTTCTCAGCCCGAGCTACACTCAAGAGTACACGATCAATGAAGCGCTATGGGGAAAATTAAACTCCTGCTTGATAGAAGTTGCCGAGTAAACGATCAATGAAACTCTATGGGGAAAATCCAACTCCGGCATGATACAAGTTGCAAGATCACCCAGCTAGCCTATGATGGGCTGTCACTAGATAGGCTTAACTGTCAACTTTCCCATGGCTGGGACCTTCTCAGCCAGAGCTACACTCAAGAATACACGATCAATGAAACCCTATGGGGAAAATCAAACTCCGACATGATACAAGTTGCAAGATCACCCAGCTAGCCTATGATGGGCTGTCACTAGATAGGCTTAACTGTCAACTTTCCCATGGCTGCGTCGTTCTCAGCCCGAGCTACACTCAAGAGTACACGATCAATGAAGCGCTATGGGGAAAATTAAACTCCTGCTTGATAGAAGTTGCCGAGTAAACGATCAATGAAACTCTATGGGGAAAATCCAACTCCGGCATGATACAAGTTGCAAGATCACCCAGCTAGCCTATGATGGGCTGTCACTAGATAGGCTTAACTGTCAACTTTCCCATGGCTGCGTCGTTCTCAGCCCGAGCTAGACTCAAGAGTACACGATCAATGAAGCGCTATGGGGAAAATTAAACTCCTGCTTGATAGAAGTTGCCGAGTAAACGATCAATGAAACTCTATGGGGAAAATCCAACTCCGGCATGATACAAGTTGCAAGATCACCCAGCTAGCCTATGATGGGCTGTCACTAGATAGGCTTAACTGTCAACTTTCCCATGGCTGCGACCTTCTCAGCCAGAGCTACACGCAAGAATACACAATCAGTGAAACCCTATGGGGAAAATCAAACTCCGACATGACACAAGTTGCAAGATCACCCAGCTAGCCTATGATGGGCTGTCACTAGATAGGCTTAACTGTCAACTTTCCCATGGCTGCGACCTTCTCAGCCAGAGCTACACTCAAGAATACACGATCAATGAAACCCTATGGGGAAAATCAAACTCCGACATGATACAAGTTGCAAGATCACCCAGCTAGCCTATGATGGGCTGTCACTAGATAGGCTTAACTGTCAACTTTCCCATGGCTGCGTCGTTCTCAGCCCGAGCTACACTCAAGAGTACACGATCAATGAAGCGCTATGGGGAAAATTAAACTCCTGCTTGATAGAAGTTGCCGAGTAAACGATCAATGAAACTCTATGGGGAAAATCCAACTCCGGCATGATACAAGTTGCAAGATCACCCAGCTAGCCTATGATGGGCTGTCACTAGATAGGCTTAACTGTAAACTTTCCCATGGCTGGGACCTTCTCAGCCAGAGCTACACTCAAGAATACACGATCAATGAAACCCTATGGGGAAAATCAAACTCCGACATGATACAAGTTGCAAGATCACCCAGCTAGCCTATGATGGGCTGTCACTAGATAGGCTTAACTGTCAACTTTCCCATGGCTGCGTCGTTCTCAGCCCGAGCTACACTCAAGAGTACACGATCAATGAAGCGCTATGGGGAAAATAAAACTCCTGCTTGATAAAAGTTGCCGAGTAAACGATCAATGAAACTCTATGGGGAAAATCCAACTCCGGCATGATACAAGTTGCAAGATCACCCAGCTAGCCTATGATGGGCTGTCACTAGATAGGCTTAACTGTCAACTTTCCCATGGCTGCGACCTTCTCAGCCAGAGCTACACTCAAGAATACACGATCAATGAAACCCTATGGGGAAAATCAAACTCCGACACGATACAAGTTGCAAGATCACCCAGCTAGCCTATGATGGGCTGTCACTAGATAGGCTTAACTGTCAACTTTCCCATGGCTGCGTCGTTCTCAGCCCGAGCTACACTCAAGAGTACACGATCAATGAAGCGCTATGGGGAAAATTAAACTCCTGCTTGATAGAAGTTGCCGAGTAAACGATCAATGAAACTCTATGGGGAAAATCCAACTCCGGCATGATACAAGTTGCAAGATCACCCAGCTAGCCTATGATGGGCTGTCACTAGATAGGCTTAACTGTCAACTTTCCCATGGCTGCGACCTTCTCAGCCAGAGCTACACTCAAGAATACACGATCAATGAAACCCTATGGGGAAAATCAAACTCCGACATGACACAAGTTGCAAGATCACCCAGCTAGCCTATGATGGGCTGTCACTAGATAGGCTTAACTGTCAACTTTCCCATGGCTGCGACCTTCTCAGCCAGAGCTACACTCAAGAATACACGATCAATGAAACCCTATGGGGAAAATCAAACTCCGACACGATACAAGTTGCAAGATCACCCAGCTAGCCTATGATGGGCTGTCACTAGACAGGCTTAACTGTCAACTTTCCCATGGCTGCGTCGTTCTCAGCCCGAGCTACACTCAAGAGTACACGATCAATGAAGCGCTATGGGGAAAATTAAACTCCTGCTTGATAGAAGTTGCCGAGTAAACGATCAATGAAACTCTATGGGGAAAATCCAACTCCGGCATGATACAAGTTGCAAGATCACCCAGCTAGCCTATGATGGGCTGTCACTAGATAGGCTTAACTGTCAACTTTCCCATGGCTGCGACCTTCTCAGCCAGAGCTACACTCAAGAATACACGATCAATGAAACCCTATGGGGAAAATCAAACTCCGACACGATACAAGTTGCAAGATCACCCAGCTAGCCTATGATGGGCTGTCACTAGATAGGCTTAACTGTCAACTTTCCCATGGCTGCGACCTTCTCAGCCAGAGCTACACTCAAGAATACACGATCAATGAAACCCTATGGGGAAAATCAAACTCCGACATGATACAAGTTGCAAGATCACCCAGCTAGCCTATGATGGGCTGTCACTAGATAGGCTTAACTGTCAACTTTCCCATGGCTGCGTCGTTCTCAGCCGGAGCTACACTCAAGAGTACACGATCAATGAAGCGCTATGGGGAAAATTAAACTCCTGCTTGATAGAAGTTGCCGAGTAAACGATCTATGAAACTCTATGGGGAAAATCCAACTCCGGCATGATACAAGTTGCAAGATCACCCAGCTAGCCTATGATGGGCTGTCACTAGATAGGCTTAACTGTCAACTTTCCCATGGCTGGGACCTTCTCAGCCAGAGCTACACTCAAGAATACACGATCAATGAAACCCTATGGGGAAAATCAAACTCCGACATGATACAAGTTGCAAGATCACCCAGCTAGCCTATGATGGGCTGTCACTAGATAGGCTTAACTGTCAACTTTCCCATGGCTGCGTCGTTCTCAGCCCGAGCTACACTCAAGAGTACACGATCAATGAAGCGCTATGGGGAAAATTAAACTCCTGCTTGATAGAAGTTGCCGAGTAAACGATCAATGAAACTCTATGGGGAAAATCCAACTCCGGCATGATACAAGTTGCAAGATCACCCAGCTAGCCTATGATGGGCTGTCACTAGATAGGCTTAACTGTCAACTTTCCCATGGCTGCGTCGTTCTCAGCCCGAGCTACACTCAAGAGTACACGATCAATGAAGCGCTATGGGGAAAATTAAACTCCTGCTTGATAGAAGTTGCCGAGTAAACGATCAATGAAACTCTATGGGGAAAATCCAACTCCGGCATGATACAAGTTGCAAGATCACCCAGCTAGCCTATGATGGGCTGTCACTAGATAGGCTTAACTGTCAACTTTCCCATGGCTGCGACCTTCTCAGCCAGAGCTACACGCAAGAATACACAATCAGTGAAACCCTATGGGGAAAATCAAACTCCGACATGACACAAGTTGCAAGATCACCCAGCTAGCCTATGATGGGCTGTCACTAGATAGGCTTAACTGTCAACTTTCCCATGGCTGCGACCTTCTCAGCCAGAGCTACACTCAAGAATACACGATCAATGAAACCCTATGGGGAAAATCAAACTCCGACATGATACAAGTTGCAAGATCACCCAGCTAGCCTATGATGGGCTGTCACTAGATAGGCTTAACTGTCAACTTTCCCATGGCTGCGTCGTTCTCAGCCCGAGCTACACTCAAGAGTACACGATCAATGAAGCGCTATGGGGAAAATTAAACTCCTGCTTGATAGAAGTTGCCGAGTAAACGATCAATGAAACTCTATGGGGAAAATCCAACTCCGGCATGATACAAGTTGCAAGATCACCCAGCTAGCCTATGATGGGCTGTCACTAGATAGGCTTAACTGTAAACTTTCCCATGGCTGGGACCTTCTCAGCCAGAGCTACACTCAAGAATACACGATCAATGAAACCCTATGGGGAAAATCAAACTCCGACATGATACAAGTTGCAAGATCACCCAGCTAGCCTATGATGGGCTGTCACTAGATAGGCTTAACTGTCAACTTTCCCATGGCTGCGTCGTTCTCAGCCCGAGCTACACTCAAGAGTACACGATCAATGAAGCGCTATGGGGAAAATAAAACTCCTGCTTGATAAAAGTTGCCGAGTAAACGATCAATGAAACTCTATGGGGAAAATCCAACTCCGGCATGATACAAGTTGCAAGATCACCCAGCTAGCCTATGATGGGCTGTCACTAGATAGGCTTAACTGTCAACTTTCCCATGGCTGCGACCTTCTCAGCCAGAGCTACACTCAAGAATACACGATCAATGAAACCCTATGGGGAAAATCAAACTCCGACACGATACAAGTTGCAAGATCACCCAGCTAGCCTATGATGGGCTGTCACTAGATAGGCTTAACTGTCAACTTTCCCATGGCTGCGTCGTTCTCAGCCCGAGCTACACTCAAGAGTACACGATCAATGAAGCGCTATGGGGAAAATTAAACTCCTGCTTGATAGAAGTTGCCGAGTAAACGATCAATGAAACTCTATGGGGAAAATCCAACTCCGGCATGATACAAGTTGCAAGATCACCCAGCTAGCCTATGATGGGCTGTCACTAGATAGGCTTAACTGTCAACTTTCCCATGGCTGCGACCTTCTCAGCCAGAGCTACACTCAAGAATACACGATCAATGAAACCCTATGGGGAAAATCAAACTCCGACATGACACAAGTTGCAAGATCACCCAGCTAGCCTATGATGGGCTGTCACTAGATAGGCTTAACTGTCAACTTTCCCATGGCTGCGACCTTCTCAGCCAGAGCTACACTCAAGAATACACGATCAATGAAACCCTATGGGGAAAATCAAACTCCGACACGATACAAGTTGCAAGATCACCCAGCTAGCCTATGATGGGCTGTCACTAGACAGGCTTAACTGTCAACTTTCCCATGGCTGCGTCGTTCTCAGCCCGAGCTACACTCAAGAGTACACGATCAATGAAGCGCTATGGGGAAAATTAAACTCCTGCTTGATCGAAGTTGCCGAGTAAACGATCAATGAAACTCTATGGGGAAAATCCAACTCCGGCATGATACAAGTTGCAAGATCACCCAGCTAGCCTATGATGGGCTGTCACTAGATAGGCTTAACTGTCAACTTTCCCATGGCTGCGACCTTCTCAGCCAGAGCTACACTCAAGAATACACGATCAATGAAACCCTATGGGGAAAATCAAACTCCGACATGATACAAGTTGCAAGATCACCCAGCTAGCCTATGATGGGCTGTCACTAGATAGGCTTAACTGTCAACTTTCCCATGGCTGCGACCTTCTCAGCCAGAGCTACACTCAAGAATACACGATCAATGAAACCCTATGGGGAAAATCAAACTCCGACATGATACAAGTTGCAAGATCACCCAGCTAGCCTATGATGGGCTGTCACTAGATAGGCTTAACTGTCAACTTTCCCATGGCTGCGTCGTTCTCAGCCCGAGCTACACTCAAGAGTACACGATCAATGAAGCGCTATGGGGAAAATTAAACTCCTGCTTGATAGAAGTTGCCGAGTAAACGATCTATGAAACTCTATGGGGAAAATCCAACTCCGGCATGATACAAGTTGCAAGATCACCCAGCTAGCCTATGATGGGCTGTCACTAGATAGGCTTAACTGTCAACTTTCCCATGGCTGGGACCTTCTCAGCCAGAGCTACACTCAAGAATACACGATCAATGAAACCCTATGGGGAAAATCAAACTCCGACATGATACAAGTTGCAAGATCACCCAGCTAGCCTATGATGGGCTGTCACTAGATAGGCTTAACTGTCAACTTTCCCATGGCTGCGTCGTTCTCAGCCCGAGCTACACTCAAGAGTACACGATCAATGAAGCGCTATGGGGAAAATTAAACTCCTGCTTGATAGAAGTTGCCGAGTAAACGATCAATGAAACTCTATGGGGAAAATCCAACACCGGCATGATACAAGTTGCAAGATCACCCAGCTAGCCTATGATGGGCTGTCACTAGATAGGCTTAACTGTCAACTTTCCCATGGCTGCGACCTTCTCAGCCAGAGCTACACTCAAGAATACACGATCAATGAAACCCTATGGGGAAAATCAAACTCCGACATGACACAAGTTGCAAGATCACCCAGCTAGCCTATGATGGGCTGTCACTAGATAGGCTTAACTGTCAACTTTCCCATGGCTGCGACCTTCTCAGCCAGAGCTACACTCAAGAATACACGATCAATGAAACCCTATGGGGAAAATCAAACTCCGACATGATACAAGTTGCAAGATCACCCAGCTAGCCTATGATGGGCTGTCACTAGATAGGCTTAACTGTCAACTTTCCCATGGCTGCGTCGTTCTCAGCCCGAGCTACACTCAAGACTACACGATCAATGAAGCGCTATGGGGAAAATTAAACTCCTGCTTGATAGAAGTTGCCGAGTAAACGATCAATGAAACTCTATGGGGAAAATCCAACTCCGGCATGATACAAGTTGCAAGATCACCCAGCTAGCCTATGATGGGCTGTCACTAGATAGGCTTAACTGTCAACTTTCCCATGGCTGGGACCTTCTCAGCCAGAGCTACACTCAAGAATACACGATCAATGAAACCCTATGGGGAAAATCAAACTCCGACATGATACAAGTTGCAAGATCACCCAGCTAGCCTATGATGGGCTGTCACTAGATAGGCTTAACTGTCAACTTTCCCATGGCTGCGTCGTTCTCAGCCCGAGCTACACTCAAGAGTACACGATCAATGAAGAGCTATGGGGAAAATAAAACTCCTGCTTGATAAAAGTTGCCGAGTAAACGATCAATGAAACTCTATGGGGAAAATCCAACTCCGGCATGATACAAGTTGCAAGATCACCCAGCTAGCCTATGATGGGCTGTCACTAGATAGGCTTAACTGTCAACTTTCCCATGGCTGCGTCGTTCTCAGCCTGAAGCGCTATGGGGAAAATTAAACTCCTGCTTGATAGAAGTTGCCGAGTAAACGATCAATGAAACTCTATGGGGAAAATCCAACTCCGGCATGATACAAGTTGCAAGATCACCCAGCTAGCCTATGATGGGCTGTCACTAGATAGGCTTAACTGTCAACTTTCCCATGGCTGGGACCTTCTCAGCCAGAGCGACACTCAAGAATACACGATCAATGAAACCCTATGGGGAAAATCAAACTCCGACATGATACAAGTTGCAAGATCACCCAGCTAGCCTATGATGGGCTGTCACTAGATAGGCTTAACTGTCAACTTTCCCATGGCTGCGACCTTCTCAGCCAGAGCTACACTCAAGAATACACGATCAATGAAACCCTATGGGGAAAATCAAACTCCGACATGATACATGTTGCAAGATCACCCAGCTAGCCTATGATGGGCTGTCACTAGATAGGCTTAACTGTCAACTTTCCCATGGCTGCGTCGTTCTCAGCCCGAGCTACACTCAAGAGTACACGATCAATGAAGCGCTATGGGGAAAATTAAACTCCTGCTTGATAGAAGTTGCCGAGTAAACGATCAATGAAACTCTATGGGGAAAATCCAACTCCGGCATGATACAAGTTGCAAGATCACCCAGCTAGCCTATGATGGGCTGTCACTAGATAGGCTTAACTGTCAACTTTCCCATGGCTGCGACCTTCTCAGCCAGTGCTACACTCACGAATACACGATCAATGAAACCCTATGGGGAAAATCAAACTCCGACATGATACAAGTTGCAAGATCACCCAGCTAGCCTATGATGGGCTGTCACTAGATAGGCTTAACTGTCAACTTTCCCATGGCTGCGACCTTCTCAGCCAGAGCTACACTCAAGAATACACGATCAATGAAACCCTATGGGGAAAATCAAACTCCGACATGATACAAGTTGCAAGATCACCCAGCTAGCCTATGATGGGCTGTCACTAGATAGGCTTAACTGTCAACTTTCCCATGGCTGCGTCGTTCTCAGCCCGAGCTACACTCAAGAGTACACGATCAATGAAGCGCTATGGGGAAAATTAAACTCCTGCTTGATAGAAGTTGCCGAGTAAACGATCAATGAAACTCTATGGGGAAAATCCAACTCCGGCATGATACAAGTTGCAAGATCACCCAGCTAGCCTATGATGGGCTGTCACTAGATAGGCTTAACTGTCAACTTTCCCATGGCTGGGACCTTCTCAGCCAGAGCTACACTCAAGAATACACGATCAATGAAACCCTATGGGGAAAATCAAACTCCGACATGATACAAGTTGCAAGATCACCCAGCTAGCCTATGATGGGCTGTCACTAGATAGGCTTAACTGTCAACTTTCCCATGGCTGCGTCGTTCTCAGCCCGAGCTACACTCAAGAGTACACGATCAATGAAGCGCTATGGGGAAAATTAAACTCCTGCTTGATAGAAGTTGCCGAGTAAACGATCAATGAAACTCTATGGGGAAAATCCAACTCCGGCATGATACAAGTTGCAAGATCACCCAGCTAGCCTATGATGGGCTGTCACTAGATAGGCTTAACTGTCAACTTTCCCATGGCTGCGACCTTCTCAGCCAGAGCTACACTCAAGAATACACGATCAATGAAACCCTATGGGGAAAATCAAACTCCGACATGATACAAGTTGCAAGATCACCTAGCTGATGGGCTGTCACTAGATAGGCTTAACTGTCAACTTTCCCATGGCTGCGTCGTTCTCAGCCCGAGCTACACTCAAGAGTACACGATCAATGAAGCGCTATGGGAAGAATTAAACTCTTGCTTGATAGAAGTTGCCGAGTAAACGATCAATGAAACTCTATGGGGAAAATCCAACTCCGGCATGATACAAGTTGCAAGATCACCCAGCTAGCCTATGATGGGCTGTCACTAGATAGGCTTAACTGTCGACTTTCCCATGGCTGCGACCTTCTCAGCCAGAGCGACACGCAAGAATACACGATCAGTGAAACCCTATGGGGAAAATCAAACTCCGACATGATACAAGTTGCAAGATCACCCAGCTAGCCTATGATGGGCTGTCACTAGATAGGCTTAACTGTCAACTTTCCCATGGCTGCGACCTTCTCAGCCAGAGCTACACTCAAGAATACACGATCAATGAAACCCTATGGGGAAAATCAAACTCCGACATGATACATGTTGCAAGATCACCCAGCTAGCCTATGATGGGCTGTCACTAGATAGGCTTAACTGTCAACTTTCCCATGGCTGCGTCGTTCTCAGCCCGAGCTACACTCAAGAGTACACGATCAATGAAGCGCTATGGGGAAAATTAAACTCCTGCTTGATAGAAGTTGCCGAGCAAACGATCAATGAAACTCTATGGGGAAAATCCAACTCCGGCATGATACAAGTTGCAAGATCACCCAGCTAGCCTATGATGGGCTGTCACTAGATAGGCTTAACTGTAAACTTTCCCATGGCTGGGACCTTCTCAGCCAGAGCTACACTCAAGAATACACGATCAATGAAACCCTATGGGGAAAATCAAACTCCGACATGATACAAGTTGCAAGATCACCCAGCTAGCCTATGATGGGCTGTCACTAGATAGGCTTAACTGTCAACTTTCCCATGGCTGCGTCGTTCTCAGCCCGAGCTACACTCAAGAGTACACGATCAATGAAGCGCTATGGGGAAAATAAAACTCCTGCTTGATAAAAGTTGCCGAGTAAACGATCAATGAAACTCTATGGGGAAAATCCAACTCCGGCATGATACAAGTTGCAAGATCACCCAGCTAGCCTATGATGGGCTGTCACTAGATAGGCTTAACTGTCAACATTCCCATGGCTGCGACCTTCTCAGCCAGAGCTACACTCAAGAATACACGATCAATGAAACCCTATGGGGAAAATCAAACTCCGACATGATACAAGTTGCAAGATCACCCAGCTAGCCTATGATGGGCTGTCACTAGATAGGCTTAACTGTCAACTTTCCCATGGCTGCGACCTTCTCAGCCAGAGCTACACGCAAGAATACACAATCAGTGAAACCCTATGGGGAAAATCAAACTCCGACATGACACAAGTTGCAAGATCACCCAGCTAGCCTATGATGGGCTGTCACTAGATAGGCTTAACTGTCAACTTTCCCATGGCTGCGACCTTCTCAGCCAGAGCTACACTCAAGAATACACGATCAATGAAACCCTATGGGGAAAATCAAACTCCGACATGATACATGTTGCAAGATCACCCAGCTAGCCTATGATGGGCTGTCACTAGATAGGCTTAACTGTCAACTTTCCCATGGCTGCGTCGTTCTCAGCCCGAGCTACACTCAAGAGTACACGATCAATGAAGCGCTATGGGGAAAATTAAACTCCTGCTTGATAGAAGTTGCCGAGTAAACGATCAATGAAACTCTATGGGGAAAATCCAACTCCGGCATGATACAAGTTGCAAGATCACCCAGCTAGCCTATGATGGGCTGTCACTAGATAGGCTTAACTGTCAACTTTCCCATGGCTGCGACCTTCTCAGCCAGAGCTACACTCAAGATTACACGATTAATGAAACCCTATGGGGAAAATCAAACTCCGACATGATACAAGTTGCAAGATCACCCAGCTAGCCTATGATGGGCTGTCACTAGATAGGCTTAACTTTCAACTTTCCCATGGCTGCGACCTTCTCAGCCAGAGCTACACTCAAGAATACACGATCAATGAAACCCTATGGGGAAAATCAAACTCCGACATGATACAAGTTGCAAGATCACCCAGCTAGCCTATGATGGGCTGTCACTAGATAGGCTTAACTGTCAACTTTCCCATGGCTGCGTCGTTCTCAGCCCGAGCTACACTCAAGAGTACACGATCAATGAAGCGCTATGGGGAAAATTAAACTCCTGCTTGATAGAAGTTGCCGAGTAAACGATCAATGAAACTCTATGGGGAAAATCCAACTCCGGCATGATACAAGTTGCAAGATCACCCAGCTAGCCTATGATGGGCTGTCACTAGATAGGCTTAACTGTCAACTTTCCCATGGCTGGGACCTTCTCAGCCAGAGCTACACTCAAGAATACACGATCAATGAAACCCTATGGGGAAAATCAAACTCCGACATGATACAAGTTGCAAGATCACCCAGCTAGCCTATGATGGGCTGTCACTAGATAGGCTTAACTGTCAACTTTCCCATGGCTGCGTCGTTCTCAGCCCGAGCTACACTCAAGAGTACACGATCAATGAAGCGCTATGGGGAAAATTAAACTCCTGCTTGATAGAAGTTGCCGAGTAAACGATCAATGAAACTCTATGGGGAAAATCCAACTCCGGCATGATACAAGTTGCAAGATCACCCAGCTAGCCTATGATGGGCTGTCACTAGATAGGCTTAACTGTCAACTTTCCCATGGCTGGGACCTTCTCAGCCAGAGCTACACTCAAGAATACACGATCAATGAAACCCTATGGGGAAAATCAAACTCCGACATGATACAAGTTGCAAGATCACCCAGCTAGCCTATGATGGGCTGTCACTAGATAGGCTTAACTGTCAACTTTCCCATGGCTGCGTCGTTCTCAGCCCGAGCTACACTCAAGAGTACACGATCAATGAAGCGCTATGGGGAAAATTAAACTCCTGCTTGATAGAAGTTGCCGAGTAAACGATCAATGAAACTCTATGGGGAAAATCCAACTCCGGCATGATACAAGTTGCAAGATCACCCAGCTAGCCTATGATGGGCTGTCACTAGATAGGCTTAACTGTCGACTTTCCCATGGCTGCGACCTTCTCAGCCAGAGCTACACGCAAGAATACACGATCAGTGAAACCCTATGGGGAAAATCAAACTCCGACATGACACAAGTTGCAAGATCACCCAGCTAGCCTATGATGGGCTGTCACTAGATAGGCTTAACTGTCAACTTTCCCATGGCTGCGACCTTCTCAGCCAGAGCTACACTCAAGAATACACGATCAATGAAACCCTATGGGGAAAATCAAACTCCGACATGATACAAGTTGCAAGATCACCCAGCTAGCCTATGATGGGCTGTCACTAGATAGGCTTAACTGTCAACTTTCCCATGGCTGCGTCGTTCTCAGCCCGAGCTACACTCAAGAGTACACGATCAATGAAGCGCTATGGGGAAAATTAAACTCCTGCTTGAAAGAAGTTGCCGAGTAAACGATCAATGAAACTCTATGGGGAAAATCCAACTCCGGCATGATACAAGTTGCAAGATCACCCAGCTAGCCTATGATGGGCTGTCACTAGATAGGCTTAACTGTAAACTTTCCCATGGCTGGGACCTTCTCAGCCAGAGCTACACTCAAGAATACACGATCAATGAAACCCTATGGGGAAAATCAAACTCCGACATGATACAAGTTGCAAGATCACCCAGCTAGCCTATGATGGGCTGTCACTAGATAGGCTTAACTGTCAACTTTCCCATGGCTGCGTCGTTCTCAGCCCGAGCTACACTCAAGAGTACACGATCAATGAAGCGCTATGGGGAAAATAAAACTCCTGCTTGATAAAAGTTGCCGAGTAAACGATCAATGAAACTCTATGGGGAAAATCCAACTCCGGCATGATACAAGTTGCAAGATCACCCAGCTAGCCTATGATGGGCTGTCACTAGATAGGCTTAACTGTCAACATTCCCATGGCTGCGACCTTCTCAGCCAGAGCTACACTCAAGAATACACGATCAATGAAACCCTATGGGGAAAATCAAACTCCGACATGATACAAGTTGCAAGATCACCCAGCTAGCCTATGATGGGCTGTCACTAGATAGGCTTAACTGTCAACTTTCCCATGGCTGCGTCGTTCTCAGCCCGAGCTACACTCAAGAGTACACGATCAATGAAGCGCTATGGGGAAAATTAAACTCCTGCTTGATAGAAGTTGCCGAGTAAACGATCAATGAAACTCTATGGGGAAAATCCAACTCCGGCATGATACAAGTTGCAAGATCACCCAGCTAGCCTATGATGGGCTGTCACTAGATAGGCTTAACTGTCAACTTTCCCATGGCTGCGACCTTCTCAGCCAGAGCTACACGCAAGAATACACAATCAGTGAAACCCTATGGGGAAAATCAAACTCCGACATGACACAAGTTGCAAGATCACCCAGCTAGCCTATGATGGGCTGTCACTAGATAGGCTTAACTGTCAACTTTCCCATGGCTGCGACCTTCTCAGCCAGAGCTACACTGAAGAATACACGATCAATGAAACCCTATGGGGAAAATCAAACTCCGACATGATAGAAGTTGCAAGATCACCCAGCTAGCCTATGATGGGCTGTCACTAGATAGGCTTAACTGTCAACTTTCCCATGGCTGCGTCGTTCTCAGCCCGAGCTACACTCAAGAGTACACGATCAATGAAGCGCTATGGGGAAAATTAAACTCCTGCTTGATAGAAGTTGCCGAGTAAACGATCAATGAAACTCTATGGGGAAATTTCAACTCCGGCATGATACAAGTTGCAAGATCACCCAGCTAGCCTATGATGGGCTGTCACTAGATAGGCTTAACTGTCAACTTTCCCATGGCTGCGACCTTCTCAGCCAGAGCTACACTCAAGAATACACGATCAATGAAACCCTTAGGGGAAAATCAAACTCCGACATGATACAAGTTGCAAGATCACCCAGCTAGCCTATGATGGGCTGTCACTAGATAGGCTTAACTGTCAACTTTCCCATGGCTGCGTCGTTCTCAGCCCGAGCTAAACTCAAGAGTACACGATCAATGAAGCGCTATGGGGAAAATTAAACTCCTGCTTGATAGAAGTTGCCGAGTAAACGATCAATGAAACTCTATGGGGAAAATCCAACTCCGGCATGATACAAGTTGCAAGATCACCCAGCTAGCCTATGATGGGCTGTCACTAGATAGGCTTAACTGTCAACTTTCCCATGGCTGGGACCTTCTCAGCCAGAGCTACACTCAAGAATACACGATCAATGAAACCCTATGGGGAAAATCAAACTCCGACATGATACAAGTTGCAAGATCACCCAGCTAGCCTATGATGGGCTGTCACTAGATAGGCTTAACTGTCAACTTTCCCATGGCTGCGTCGTTCTCAGCCCGAGCTACACTCAAGAGTACACGATCAATGAAGCGCTATAAGGAAAATTAAACTCCTGCTTGATAGAAGTTGCCGAGTAAACGATCAATGAAACTCTATGGGGAAAATCCAACTCCGGCATGATACAAGTTGCAAGATCACCCAGCTAGCCTATGATGGGCTGTCACTAGATAGGCTTAACTGTCAACTTTCCCATGGCTGCGACCTTCTCAGCCAGAGCTACACTCAAGAATACACGATCAATGAAACCCTATGGGGAAAATCAAACTCCGACATGACACAAGTTGCAAGATCACCCAGCTAGCCTATGATGGGCTGTCACTAGATAGGCTTAACTGTCAACTTTCCCATGGCTGCGACCTTCTCAGCCAGAGCTACACTCAAGAATACACGATCAATGAAACCCTATGGGGAAAATCAAACTCCGACATGATACAAGTTGCAAGATCACCCAGCTAGCCTATGATGGGCTGTCACTAGATAGGCTTAACTGTCAACTTTCCCATGGCTGCGTCGTTCTCAGCCCGAGCTACACTCAAGAGTACACGATCAATGAAGCGCTATGGGGAAAATTAAACTCCTGCTTGATAGAAGTTGCCGAGTAAACGATCAATGAAACTCTATGGGGAAAATCCAACTCCGGCATGATACAAGTTGCAAGATCACCCAGCTAGCCTATGATGGGCTGTCACTAGATAGGCTTAACTGTCAACTTTCCCATGGCTGCGACCTTCTCAGCCAGAGCTACACTCAAGAATACACGATCAATGAAACCCTATGGGGAAAATCAAACTCCGACATGATACAAGTTGCAAGATCACCCAGCTAGCCTATGATGGGCTGTCACTAGATAGGCTTAACTGTCAACTTTCCCATGGCTGCGACCTTCTCAGCCAGAGCTACACTCAAGAATACACGATCAATGAAACCCTATGGGGAAAATCAAACTCCGACATGATACAAGTTGCAAGATCTCCCAGCTAGCCTATGATGGGCTGTCACTAGATAGGCTTAACTGTCAACTTTCCCATGGCTGCGTCGTTCTCAGCCCGAGCTACACTCAAGAGTACACGATCAATGAAGCGCTATGGGGAAAATTAAACTCCTGCTTGATAGAAGTTGCCGAGTAAACGATCAATGAAACTCTATGGGGAAAATCCAACTCCGGCATGATACAAGTTGCAAGATCACCCAGCTAGCCTATGATGGGCTGTCACTAGATAGGCTTAACTGTCAACTTTCCCATGGCTGGGACCTTCTCAGCCAGAGCTACACTCAAGAATACACGATCAATGAAACCCTATGGGGAAAATCAAACTCCGACATGATACATGTTGCAAGATCACCCAGCTAGCCTATGATGGGCTGTCACTAGATAGGCTTAACTGTCAACTTTCCCATGGCTGCGTCGTTCTCAGCCCGAGCTACACTCAAGAGTACACGATCAATGAAGCGCTATGGGGAAAATTAAACTCCTGCTTGATAGAAGTTGCCGAGTAAACGATCAATGAAACTCTATGGGGAAAATCCAACACCGGCATGATACAAGTTGCAAGATCACCCAGCTAGCCTATGATGGGCTGTCACTAGATAGGCTTAACTGTCAACTTTCCCATGGCTGCGACCTTCTCAGCCAGAGCTACACTCAAGAATACACGATCAATGAAACCCTATGGGGAAAATCAAACTCCGACATGACACAAGTTGCAAGATCACCCAGCTAGCCTATGATGGGCTGTCACTAGATAGGCTTAACTGTCAACTTTCCCATGGCTGCGACCTTCTCAGCCAGAGCTACACTCAAGAATACACGATCAATGAAACCCTATGGGGAAAATCAAACTCCGACATGATACAAGTTGCAAGATCACCCAGCTAGCCTATGATGGGCTGTCACTAGATAGGCTTAACTGTCAACTTTCCCATGGCTGCGTCGTTCTCAGCCCGAGCTACACTCAAGAGTACACGATCAATGAAGCGCTATGGGGAAAATTAAACTCCTGCTTGATAGAAGTTGCCGAGTAAACGATCAATGAAACTCTATGGGGAAAATCCAACTCCGGCATGATACAAGTTGCAAGATCACCCAGCTAGCCTATGATGGGCTGTCACTAGATAGGCTTAACTGTCAACTTTCCCATGGCTGGGACCTTCTCAGCCAGAGCTACACTCAAGAATACACGATCAATGAAACCCTATGGGGAAAATCAAACTCCGACATGATACAAGTTGCAAGATCACCCAGCTAGCCTATGATGGGCTGTCACTAGATAGGCTTAACTGTCAACTTTCCCATGGCTGCGTCGTTCTCAGCCCGAGCTACACTCAAGAGTACACGATCAATGAAGCGCTTTGGGGAAAATAAAACTCCTGCTTGATAAAAGTTGCCGAGTAAACGATCAATGAAACTCTATGGGGAAAATCCAACTCCGGCATGATACAAGTTGCAAGATCACCCAGCTAGCCTATGATGGGCTGTCACTAGATAGGCTTAACTGTCAACTTTCCCATGGCTGCGTCGTTCTCAGCCCGAGCTACACTCAAGAGTACACGATCAATGAAGCGCTATGGGGAAAATTAAACTTCTGCTTGATAGAAGTTGCCGAGTAAACGATCAATGAAACTCTATGGGAAAAATCCAACTCCGGCATGATACAAGTTGCAAGATCACCCAGCTAGCCTATGATGGGCTGTCACTAGATAGGCTTAACTGTCAACTTTCCCATGGCTGGGACCTTCTCAGCCAGAGCGACACTCAAGAATACACGATCAATGAAACCCTATGGGGAAAATCAAACTCCGACATGATACAAGTTGCAAGATCACCCAGCTAGCCTATGATGGGCTGTCACTAGATAGGCTTAACTGTCAACTTTCCCATGGCTGCGACCTTCTCAGCCAGAGCTACACTCAAGAATACACGATCAATGAAACCCTATGGGGAAAATCAAACTCCGACATGATACATGTTGCAAGATCACCCAGCTAGCCTATGATGGGCTGTCACTAGATAGGCTTAACTGTCAACTTTCCCATGGCTGCGTCGTTCTCAGCCCGAGCTACACTCAAGAGTACACGATCAATGAAGCGCTATGGGGAAAATTAAACTCCTGCTTGATAGAAGTTGCCGAGTAAACGATCAATGAAACTCTATGGGGAAAATCCAACTCCGACATGATACAAGTTGCAAGATCACCCAGCTAGCCTATGATGGGCTGTCACTAGATAGGCTTAACTGTCAACTTTCCCATGGCTGCGACCTTCTCAGCCAGAGCTACACTCAAGATTACACGATTAATGAAACCCTATGGGGAAAATCAAACTCCGACATGATACAAGTTGCAAGATCACCCAGCTAGCCTATGATGGGCTGTCACTAGATAGGCTTAACTGTCAACTTTCCCATGGCTGCGACCTTCTCAGCCAGAGCTACACTCAAGAATACACGATCAATGAAACCCTATGGGGAAAATCAAACTCCGACATGATACAAGTTGCAAGATCACCCAGCTAGCCTATGATGGGCTGTCACTAGATAGGCTTAACTGTCAACTTTCCCATGGCTGCGTCGTTCTCAGCCCGAGCTACACTCAAGAGTACACGATCAATGAAGCGCTATGGGGAAAATTAAACTCCTGCTTGATAGAAGTTGCCGAGTAAACGATCAATGAAACTCTATGGGGAAAATCCAACTCCGGCATGATACAAGTTGCAAGATCACCCAGCTAGCCTATGATGGGCTGTCACTAGATAGGCTTAACTGTCAACTTTCCCATGGCTGGGACCTTCTCAGCCAGAGCTACACTCAAGAATACACGATCAATGAAACCCTATGGGGAAAATCAAACTCCGACATGATACAAGTTGCAAGATCACCCAGCTAGCCTATGATGGGCTGTCACTAGATAGGCTTAACTGTCAACTTTCCCATGGCTGCGTCGTTCTCAGCCCGAGCTACACTCAAGAGTACACGATCAATGAAGCGCTATGGGGAAAATTAAACTCCTGCTTGATAGAAGTTGCCGAGTAAACGATCAATGAAACTCTATGGGGAAAATCCAACTCCGGCATGATACAAGTTGCAAGATCACCCAGCTAGCCTATGATGGGCTGTCACTAGATAGGCTTAACTGTCAACTTTCCCATGGCTGCGACCTTCTCAGCCAGAGCTACACTCAAGAATACACGATCAACGAAACCCTATGGGGAAAATCAAACTCCGACATGATACAAGTTGCAAGATCACCCAGCTAGCCTATGATGGGCTGTCACTAGATAGGCTTAACTGTCAACTTTCCCATGGCTGCGACCTTCTCAGCCAGAGCTACACTGAAGAATACACTATCAATGAAACCCTATGGGGAAAATCAAACTCCGACATGATACAAGTTGCAAGATCACCCAGCTAGCCTATGATGGGCTGTCACTAGATAGGCTTAACTGTCAACTTTCCCATGGCTGCGTCGTTCTCAGCCCGAGCTACACTCAAGAGTACACGATCAATGAAGCGCTATGGGGAAAATTAAACTCCTGCTTGATAGAAGTTGCCGAGTAAACGATCAATGAAACTCTATGGGGAAATTTCAACTCCGGCATGATACAAGTTGCAAGATCACCCAGCTAGCCTATGATGGGCTGTCACTAGATAGGCTTAACTGTCAACTTTCCCATGGCTGCGACCTTCTCAGCCAGAGCTACACTCAAGAATACACGATCAATGAAACCCTATGGGGAAAATCAAACTCCGACATGATACAAGTTGCAAGATCACCCAGCTAGCCTATGATGGGCTGTCACTAGATAGGCTTAACTGTCAACTTTCCCATGGCTGCGTCGTTCTCAGCCCGAGCTACACTCAAGAGTACACGATCAATGAAGCGCTATGGAGAAAATTAAACTCCTGCTTGATAGAAGTTGCCGAGTAAACGATCAATGAAACTCTATGGGGAAAATCCAACTCCGGCATGATACAAGTTGCAAGATCACCCAGCTAGCCTATGATGGGCTGTCACTAGATAGGCTTAACTGTCAACTTTCCCATGGCTGGGACCTTCTCAGCCAGAGCTACACTCAAGAATACACGATCAATGAAACCCTATGGGAAAATCAAACTCCGACATGATACAAGTTGCAAGATCACCCAGCTAGCCTATGATGGGCTGTCACTAGATAGGCTTAACTGTCAACTTTCCCATGGCTGCGACCTTCTCAGCCAGAGCTACACTCAAGAATACACGATCAATGAAACCCTATGGGGAAAATCAAACTCCGACATGATACAAGTTGCAAGATCACCCAGCTAGCCTATGATGGGCTGTCACTAGATAGGCTTAACTGTCAACTTTCCCATGGCTGCGACCTTCTCAGCCAGAGCTACACTCAAGAATACACGATCAATGAAACCCTATGGGGAAAATCAAACTCCGACATGATACAAGTTGCAAGATCACCCAGCTAGCCTATGATGGGCTGTCATTAGATAGGCTTAACTGTCAACTTTCCCATGGCTGCGTCGTTCTCAGCCCGAGCTACACTCAAGAGTACACGATCAATGAAGCGCTACGGGGAAAATTAAACTCCTGCTTGATAGAAGTTGCCGAGTAAACGATCAATGAAACCTATGGGGAAAATCCAACTCCGGCATGATACAAGTTGCAAGATCACCCAGCTAGCCTATGATGGGCTGTCACTAGATAGGCTTAACTGTCAACTTTCCCATGGCTGCGACCTTCTCAGCCAGAGCTACACTCAAGAATACACGATCAATGAAACCCTATGGGGAAAATCAAACTCCGACATGATACAAGTTGCAAGATCACCCAGCTAGCCTATGATGGGCTGTCACTAGATATGCTTAACTGTCAACTTTCCCATGGCTGCGTCGTTCTCAGCCCGAGCTACACTCAAGAGTACACGATCAATGAAGCGCTATGGGGAAAATTAAACTCCTGCTTGATAGAAGTTGCCGAGTAAACGATCAATGAAACTCTAAGGGGAAAATCCAACTCCGGCATGATACAAGTTGCAAGATCACCCAGCTAGCCTATGATGGGCTGTCACTAGATAGGCTTAACTGTCAACTTTCCCATGGCTGCGACCTTCTCAGCCAGAGCTACACTCAAGAATACACGATCAATGAAACCCTATGGGGAAAATCAAACTCCGACATGATACAAGTTGCAAGATCACCCAGCTAGCCTATGATGGGCTGTCACTAGATAGGCTTAACTGTCAACTTTCCCATGGCTGCGACCTTCTCAGCCAGAGCTACACTCAAGAATACACGATCAATGAAACCCTATGGGGAAAATCAAACTCCCACATGATACAAGTTGCAAGATCACCCAGCTAGCCTATGATGGGCTGTCACTAGATAGGCTTAACTGTCAACTTTCCCATGGCTGCGTCGTTCTCAGCCCGAGCTACACTCAAGAGTACACGATCAATGAAGCGCTATGGGGAAAATTAAACTCCTGCTTGATAGAAGTTGCCGAGTAAACGATCAATGAAACTCTATGGGGAAAATCCAACTCCGGCATGATACAAGTTGCAAGATCACCCAGCTAGCCTATGATGGGCTGTCACTAGATAGGCTTAACTGTCAACTTTCCCATGGCTGGGACCTTCTCAGCCAGAGCTACACTCAAGAATACACGATCAATGAAACCCTATGGGGAAAATCAAACTCCGACATGATACAAGTTGCAAGATCACCCAGCTAGCCTATGATGGGCTGTCACTAGATAGGCTTAACTGTCAACTTTCCCATGGCTGCGACCTTCTCAGCCAGAGCTACACTCAAGAATACACGATCAATGAAACTCTATGGGGAAAATCAAACTCCGACATGATACAAGTTGCAAGATCTCCCAGCTAGCCTATGATGGGCTGTCACTAGATAGGCTTAACTGTCAACTTTCCCATGGCTGCGTCGTTCTCAGCCCGAGCTACACTCAAGAGTACACGATCAATGAAGCGCTATGGGGAAAATTAAACTCCTGCTTGATAGAAGTTGCCGAGTAAACGATCAATGAAACTCTATGGGGAAAATCCAACTCCGGCATGATACAAGTTGCAAGATCACCCAGCTAGCCTATGATGGGCTGTCACTAGATAGGCTTAACTGTCAACTTTCCCATGGCTGGGACCTTCTCAGCCAGAGCTACACTCAAGAATACACGATCAATGAAACCCTATGGGGAAAATCAAACTCCGACATGATACATGTTGCAAGATCACCCAGCTAGCCTATGATGGGCTGTCACTAGATAGGCTTAACTGTCAACTTTCCCATGGCTGCGTCGTTCTCAGCCCGAGCTACACTCAAGAGTACACGATCAATGAAGCGCTATGGGGAAAATTAAACTCCTGCTTGATAGAAGTTGCCGAGTAAACGATCAATGAAACTCTATGGGGAAAATCCAACACCGGCATGATACAAGTTGCAAGATCACCCAGCTAGCCTATGATGGGCTGTCACTAGATAGGCTTAACTGTCAACTTTCCCATGGCTGCGACCTTCTCAGCCAGAGCTACACTCAAGAATACACGATCAATGAAACCCTATGGGGAAAATCAAACTCCGACATGACACAAGTTGCAAGATCACCCAGCTAGCCTATGATGGGCTGTCACTAGATAGGCTTAACTGTCAACTTTCCCATGGCTGCGACCTTCTCAGCCAGAGCTACACTCAAGAATACACGATCAATGAAACCCTATGGGGAAAATCAAACTCCGACATGATACAAGTTGCAAGATCACCCAGCTAGCCTATGATGGGCTGTCACTAGATAGGCTTAACTGTCAACTTTCCCATGGCTGCGTCGTTCTCAGCCCGAGCTACACTCAAGACTACACGATCAATGAAGCGCTATGGGGAAAATTAAACTCCTGCTTGATAGAAGTTGCCGAGTAAACGATCAATGAAACTCTATGGGGAAAATCCAACTCCGGCATGATACAAGTTGCAAGATCACCCAGCTAGCCTATGATGGGCTGTCACTAGATAGGCTTAACTGTCAACTTTCCCATGGCTGGGACCTTCTCAGCCAGAGCTACACTCAAGAATACACGATCAATGAAACCCTATGGGGAAAATCAAACTCCGACATGATACAAGTTGCAAGATCACCCAGCTAGCCTATGATGGGCTGTCACTAGATAGGCTTAACTGTCAACTTTCCCATGGCTGCGTCGTTCTCAGCCCGAGCTACACTCAAGAGTACACGATCAATGAAGAGCTATGGGGAAAATAAAACTCCTGCTTGATAAAAGTTGCCGAGTAAACGATCAATGAAACTCTATGGGGAAAATCCAACTCCGGCATGATACAAGTTGCAAGATCACCCAGCTAGCCTATGATGGGCTGTCACTAGATAGGCTTAACTGTCAACTTTCCCATGGCTGCGTCGTTCTCAGCCTGAAGCGCTATGGGGAAAATTAAACTCCTGCTTGATAGAAGTTGCCGAGTAAACGATCAATGAAACTCTATGGGGAAAATCCAACTCCGGCATGATACAAGTTGCAAGATCACCCAGCTAGCCTATGATGGGCTGTCACTAGATAGGCTTAACTGTCAACTTTCCCATGGCTGGGACCTTCTCAGCCAGAGCGACACTCAAGAATACACGATCAATGAAACCCTATGGGGAAAATCAAACTCCGACATGATACAAGTTGCAAGATCACCCAGCTAGCCTATGATGGGCTGTCACTAGATAGGCTTAACTGTCAACTTTCCCATGGCTGCGACCTTCTCAGCCAGAGCTACACTCAAGAATACACGATCAATGAAACCCTATGGGGAAAATCAAACTCCGACATGATACATGTTGCAAGATCACCCAGCTAGCCTATGATGGGCTGTCACTAGATAGGCTTAACTGTCAACTTTCCCATGGCTGCGTCGTTCTCAGCCCGAGCTACACTCAAGAGTACACGATCAATGAAGCGCTATGGGGAAAATTAAACTCCTGCTTGATAGAAGTTGCCGAGTAAACGATCAATGAAACTCTATGGGGAAAATCCAACTCCGGCATGATACAAGTTGCAAGATCACCCAGCTAGCCTATGATGGGCTGTCACTAGATAGGCTTAACTGTCAACTTTCCCATGGCTGCGACCTTCTCAGCCAGAGCTACACTCACGAATACACGATCAATGAAACCCTATGGGGAAAAATCAAACTCCGACATGATACAAGTTGCAAGATCACCCAGCTAGCCTATGATGGGCTGTCACTAGATAGGCTTAACTGTCAACTTTCCCATGGCTGCGACCTTCTCAGCCAGAGCTACACTCAAGAATACACGATCAATGAAACCCTATGGGGAAAATCAAACTCCGACATGATACAAGTTGCAAGATCACCCAGCTAGCCTATGATGGGCTGTCACTAGATAGGCTTAACTGTCAACTTTCCCATGGCTGCGTCGTTCTCAGCCCGAGCTACACTCAAGAGTACACGATCAATGAAGCGCTATGGGGAAAATTAAACTCCTGCTTGATAGAAGTTGCCGAGTAAACGATCAATGAAACTCTATGGGGAAAATCCAACTCCGGCATGATACAAGTTGCAAGATCACCCAGCTAGCCTATGATGGGCTGTCACTAGATAGGCTTAACTGTCAACTTTCCCATGGCTGGGACCTTCTCAGCCAGAGCTACACTCAAGAATACACGATCAATGAAACCCTATGGGGAAAATCAAACTCCGACATGATACAAGTTGCAAGATCACCCAGCTAGCCTATGATGGGCTGTCACTAGATAGGCTTAACTGTCAACTTTCCCATGGCTGCGTCGTTCTCAGCCCGAGCTACACTCAAGAGTACACGATCAATGAAGCGCTATGGGGAAAATTAAACTCCTGCTTGATAGAAGTTGCCGAGTAAACGATCAATGAAACTCTATGGGGAAAATCCAACTCCGGCATGATACAAGTTGCAAGATCACCCAGCTAGCCTATGATGGGCTGTCACTAGATAGGCTTAACTGTCAACTTTCCCATGGCTGCGACCTTCTCAGCCAGAGCTACACTCAAGAATACACGATCAATGAAACCCTATGGGGAAAATCAAACTCCGACATGATACAAGTTGCAAGATCACCCAGCTAGCCTATGATGGGCTGTCACTAGATAGGCTTAACTGTCAACTTTCCCATGGCTGCGACCTTCTCAGCCAGAGCTACACTGAAGAATACACGATCAATGAAACCCTATGGGGAAAATCAAACTCCGACATGATACAAGTTGCAAGATCACCCAGCTAGCCTATGATGGGCTGTCACTAGATAGGCTTAACTGTCAACTTTCCCATGGCTGCGTCGTTCTCAGCCCGAGCTACACTCAAGAGTACACGATCAATGAAGCGCTATGGGGAAAATTAAACTCCTGCTTGATAGAAGTTGCCGAGTAAACGATCAATGAAACTCTATGGGGAAATTTCAACTCCGGCATGATACAAGTTGCAAGATCACCCAGCTAGCCTATGATGGGCTGTCACTAGATAGGCTTAACTGTCAACTTTCCCATGGCTGCGACCTTCTCAGCCAGAGCTACACTGAAGAATACACGATCAATGAAACCCTATGGGGAAAATCAAACTCCGACATGATACAAGTTGCAAGATCACCCAGCTAGCCTATGATGGGCTGTCACTAGATAGGCTTAACTGTCAACTTTCCCATGGCTGCGTCGTTCTCAGCCCGAGCTACACTCAAGAGTACACGATCAATGAAGCGCTACGGGGAAAATTAAACTCCTGCTTGATAGAAGTTGCCGAGTAAACGATCAATGAAACCCTATGGGGAAAATCCAACTCCGGCATGATACAAGTTGCAAGATCACCCAGCTAGCCTATGATGGGCTGTCACTAGATAGGCTTAACTGTCAACTTTCCCATGGCTGCGACCTTCTCAGCCAGAGCTACACTCAAGAATACACGATCAATGAAACCCTATGGGGAAAATCAAACTCCGACATGATACAAGTTGCAAGATCACCCAGCTAGCCTATGATGGGCTGTCACTAGATATGCTTAACTGTCAACTTTCCCATGGCTGCGTCGTTCTCAGCCCGAGCTACACTCAAGAGTACACGATCAATGAAGCGCTATGGGGAAAATTAAACTCCTGCTTGATAGAAGTTGCCGAGTAAACGATCAATGAAACTCTATGGGGAAAATCCAACTCCGGCATGATACAAGTTGCAAGATCACCCAGCTAGCCTATGATGGGCTGTCACTAGATAGGCTTAACTGTCAACTTTCCCATGGCTGCGACCTTCTCAGCCAGAGCTACACTCAAGAATACACGATCAATGAAACCCTATGGGGAAAATCAAACTCCGACATGATACAAGTTGCAAGATCACCCAGCTAGCCTATGATGGGCTGTCACTAGATAGGCTTAACTGTCAACTTTCCCATGGCTGCGACCTTCTCAGCCAGAGCTACACTCAAGAATACACGATCAATGAAACCCTATGGGGAAAATCAAACTCCGACATGATACAAGTTGCAAGATCACCCAGCTAGCCTATGATGGGCTGTCACTAGATAGGCTTAACTGTCAACTTTCCCATGGCTGCGTCGTTCTCAGCCCGAGCTACACTCAAGAGTACACGATCAATGAAGCGCTATGGGGAAAATTAAACTCCTGCTTGATAGAAGTTGCCGAGTAAACGATCAATGAAACTCTATGGGGAAAATCCAACTCCGGCATGATACAAGTTGCAAGATCACCCAGCTAGCCTATGATGGGCTGTCACTAGATAGGCTTAACTGTCAACTTTCCCATGGCTGGGACCTTCTCAGCCAGAGCTACACTCAAGAATACACGATCAATGAAACCCTATGGGGAAAATCAAACTCCGACATGATACAAGTTGCAAGATCACCCAGCTAGCCTATGATGGGCTGTCACTAGATAGGCTTAACTGTCAACTTTCCCATGGCTGCGTCGTTCTCAGCCCGAGCTACACTCAAGAGTACACGATCAATGAAGCGCTATGGGGAAAATTAAACTCCTGCTTGATAGAAGTTGCCGAGTAAACGATCAATGAAACTCTATGGGGAAAATCCAACTCCGGCATGATACAAGTTGCAAGATCACCCAGCTAGCCTATGATGGGCTGTCACTAGATAGGCTTAACTGTCAACTTTCCCATGGCTGCGTCGTTCTCAGCCCGAGCTAGACTCAAGAGTACACGATCAATGAAGCGCTATGGGGAAAATTAAACTCCTGCTTGATAGAAGTTGCCGAGTAAACGATCAATGAAACTCTATGGGGAAAATCCAACTCCGGCATGATACAAGTTGCAAGATCACCCAGCTAGCCTATGATGGGCTGTCACTAGATAGGCTTAACTGTCAACTTTCCCATGGCTGCGACCTTCTCAGCCAGAGCTACACGCAAGAATACACAATCAGTGAAACCCTATGGGGAAAATCAAACTCCGACATGACACAAGTTGCAAGATCACCCAGCTAGCCTATGATGGGCTGTCACTAGATAGGCTTAACTGTCAACTTTCCCATGGCTGCGACCTTCTCAGCCAGAGCTACACTCAAGAATACACGATCAATGAAACCCTATGGGGAAAATCAAACTCCGACATGATACAAGTTGCAAGATCACCCAGCTAGCCTATGATGGGCTGTCACTAGATAGGCTTAACTGTCAACTTTCCCATGGCTGCGTCGTTCTCAGCCCGAGCTACACTCAAGAGTACACGATCAATGAAGCGCTATGGGGAAAATTAAACTCCTGCTTGATAGAAGTTGCCGAGTAAACGATCAATGAAACTCTATGGGGAAAATCCAACTCCGGCATGATACAAGTTGCAAGATCACCCAGCTAGCCTATGATGGGCTGTCACTAGATAGGCTTAACTGTAAACTTTCCCATGGCTGGGACCTTCTCAGCCAGAGCTACACTCAAGAATACACGATCAATGAAACCCTATGGGGAAAATCAAACTCCGACATGATACAAGTTGCAAGATCACCCAGCTAGCCTATGATGGGCTGTCACTAGATAGGCTTAACTGTCAACTTTCCCATGGCTGCGTCGTTCTCAGCCCGAGCTACACTCAAGAGTACACGATCAATGAAGCGCTATGGGGAAAATAAAACTCCTGCTTGATAAAAGTTGCCGAGTAAACGATCAATGAAACTCTATGGGGAAAATCCAACTCCGGCATGATACAAGTTGCAAGATCACCCAGCTAGCCTATGATGGGCTGTCACTAGATAGGCTTAACTGTCAACTTTCCCATGGCTGCGACCTTCTCAGCCAGAGCTACACTCAAGAATACACGATCAATGAAACCCTATGGGGAAAATCAAACTCCGACACGATACAAGTTGCAAGATCACCCAGCTAGCCTATGATGGGCTGTCACTAGATAGGCTTAACTGTCAACTTTCCCATGGCTGCGTCGTTCTCAGCCCGAGCTACACTCAAGAGTACACGATCAATGAAGCGCTATGGGGAAAATTAAACTCCTGCTTGATAGAAGTTGCCGAGTAAACGATCAATGAAACTCTATGGGGAAAATCCAACTCCGGCATGATACAAGTTGCAAGATCACCCAGCTAGCCTATGATGGGCTGTCACTAGATAGGCTTAACTGTCAACTTTCCCATGGCTGCGACCTTCTCAGCCAGAGCTACACTCAAGAATACACGATCAATGAAACCCTATGGGGAAAATCAAACTCCGACATGACACAAGTTGCAAGATCACCCAGCTAGCCTATGATGGGCTGTCACTAGATAGGCTTAACTGTCAACTTTCCCATGGCTGCGACCTTCTCAGCCAGAGCTACACTCAAGAATACACGATCAATGAAACCCTATGGGGAAAATCAAACTCCGACACGATACAAGTTGCAAGATCACCCAGCTAGCCTATGATGGGCTGTCACTAGACAGGCTTAACTGTCAACTTTCCCATGGCTGCGTCGTTCTCAGCCCGAGCTACACTCAAGAGTACACGATCAATGAAGCGCTATGGGGAAAATTAAACTCCTGCTTGATAGAAGTTGCCGAGTAAACGATCAATGAAACTCTATGGGGAAAATCCAACTCCGGCATGATACAAGTTGCAAGATCACCCAGCTAGCCTATGATGGGCTGTCACTAGATAGGCTTAACTGTCAACTTTCCCATGGCTGCGACCTTCTCAGCCAGAGCTACACTCAAGAATACACGATCAATGAAACCCTATGGGGAAAATCAAACTCCGACACGATACAAGTTGCAAGATCACCCAGCTAGCCTATGATGGGCTGTCACTAGATAGGCTTAACTGTCAACTTTCCCATGGCTGCGACCTTCTCAGCCAGAGCTACACTCAAGAATACACGATCAATGAAACCCTATGGGGAAAATCAAACTCCGACATGATACAAGTTGCAAGATCACCCAGCTAGCCTATGATGGGCTGTCACTAGATAGGCTTAACTGTCAACTTTCCCATGGCTGCGTCGTTCTCAGCCGGAGCTACACTCAAGAGTACACGATCAATGAAGCGCTATGGGGAAAATTAAACTCCTGCTTGATAGAAGTTGCCGAGTAAACGATCTATGAAACTCTATGGGGAAAATCCAACTCCGGCATGATACAAGTTGCAAGATCACCCAGCTAGCCTATGATGGGCTGTCACTAGATAGGCTTAACTGTCAACTTTCCCATGGCTGGGACCTTCTCAGCCAGAGCTACACTCAAGAATACACGATCAATGAAACCCTATGGGGAAAATCAAACTCCGACATGATACAAGTTGCAAGATCACCCAGCTAGCCTATGATGGGCTGTCACTAGATAGGCTTAACTGTCAACTTTCCCATGGCTGCGTCGTTCTCAGCCCGAGCTACACTCAAGAGTACACGATCAATGAAGCGCTATGGGGAAAATTAAACTCCTGCTTGATAGAAGTTGCCGAGTAAACGATCAATGAAACTCTATGGGGAAAATCCAACTCCGGCATGATACAAGTTGCAAGATCACCCAGCTAGCCTATGATGGGCTGTCACTAGATAGGCTTAACTGTCAACTTTCCCATGGCTGCGTCGTTCTCAGCCCGAGCTACACTCAAGAGTACACGATCAATGAAGCGCTATGGGGAAAATTAAACTCCTGCTTGATAGAAGTTGCCGAGTAAACGATCAATGAAACTCTATGGGGAAAATCCAACTCCGGCATGATACAAGTTGCAAGATCACCCAGCTAGCCTATGATGGGCTGTCACTAGATAGGCTTAACTGTCAACTTTCCCATGGCTGCGACCTTCTCAGCCAGAGCTACACGCAAGAATACACAATCAGTGAAACCCTATGGGGAAAATCAAACTCCGACATGACACAAGTTGCAAGATCACCCAGCTAGCCTATGATGGGCTGTCACTAGATAGGCTTAACTGTCAACTTTCCCATGGCTGCGACCTTCTCAGCCAGAGCTACACTCAAGAATACACGATCAATGAAACCCTATGGGGAAAATCAAACTCCGACATGATACAAGTTGCAAGATCACCCAGCTAGCCTATGATGGGCTGTCACTAGATAGGCTTAACTGTCAACTTTCCCATGGCTGCGTCGTTCTCAGCCCGAGCTACACTCAAGAGTACACGATCAATGAAGCGCTATGGGGAAAATTAAACTCCTGCTTGATAGAAGTTGCCGAGTAAACGATCAATGAAACTCTATGGGGAAAATCCAACTCCGGCATGATACAAGTTGCAAGATCACCCAGCTAGCCTATGATGGGCTGTCACTAGATAGGCTTAACTGTAAACTTTCCCATGGCTGGGACCTTCTCAGCCAGAGCTACACTCAAGAATACACGATCAATGAAACCCTATGGGGAAAATCAAACTCCGACATGATACAAGTTGCAAGATCACCCAGCTAGCCTATGATGGGCTGTCACTAGATAGGCTTAACTGTCAACTTTCCCATGGCTGCGTCGTTCTCAGCCCGAGCTACACTCAAGAGTACACGATCAATGAAGCGCTATGGGGAAAATAAAACTCCTGCTTGATAAAAGTTGCCGAGTAAACGATCAATGAAACTCTATGGGGAAAATCCAACTCCGGCATGATACAAGTTGCAAGATCACCCAGCTAGCCTATGATGGGCTGTCACTAGATAGGCTTAACTGTCAACTTTCCCATGGCTGCGACCTTCTCAGCCAGAGCTACACTCAAGAATACACGATCAATGAAACCCTATGGGGAAAATCAAACTCCGACACGATACAAGTTGCAAGATCACCCAGCTAGCCTATGATGGGCTGTCACTAGATAGGCTTAACTGTCAACTTTCCCATGGCTGCGTCGTTCTCAGCCCGAGCTACACTCAAGAGTACACGATCAATGAAGCGCTATGGGGAAAATTAAACTCCTGCTTGATAGAAGTTGCCGAGTAAACGATCAATGAAACTCTATGGGGAAAATCCAACTCCGGCATGATACAAGTTGCAAGATCACCCAGCTAGCCTATGATGGGCTGTCACTAGATAGGCTTAACTGTCAACTTTCCCATGGCTGCGACCTTCTCAGCCAGAGCTACACTCAAGAATACACGATCAATGAAACCCTATGGGGAAAATCAAACTCCGACATGACACAAGTTGCAAGATCACCCAGCTAGCCTATGATGGGCTGTCACTAGATAGGCTTAACTGTCAACTTTCCCATGGCTGCGACCTTCTCAGCCAGAGCTACACTCAAGAATACACGATCAATGAAACCCTATGGGGAAAATCAAACTCCGACACGATACAAGTTGCAAGATCACCCAGCTAGCCTATGATGGGCTGTCACTAGATAGGCTTAACTGTCAACTTTCCCATGGCTGCGTCGTTCTCAGCCCGAGCTACACTCAAGAGTACACGATCAATGAAGCGCTATGGGGAAAATTAAACTCCTGCTTGATAGAAGTTGCCGAGTAAACGATCAATGAAACTCTATGGGGAAAATCCAACTCCGGCATGATACAAGTTGCAAGATCACCCAGCTAGCCTATGATGGGCTGTCACTAGATAGGCTTAACTGTCAACTTTCCCATGGCTGCGACCTTCTCAGCCAGAGCTACACTCAAGAATACACGATCAATGAAACCCTATGGGGAAAATCAAACTCCGACATGATACAAGTTGCAAGATCACCCAGCTAGCCTATGATGGGCTGTCACTAGATAGGCTTAACTGTCAACTTTCCCATGGCTGCGACCTTCTCAGCCAGAGCTACACTCAAGAATACACGATCAATGAAACCCTATGGGGAAAATCAAACTCCGACATGATACAAGTTGCAAGATCACCCAGCTAGCCTATGATGGGCTGTCACTAGATAGGCTTAACTGTCAACTTTCCCATGGCTGCGTCGTTCTCAGCCCGAGCTACACTCAAGAGTACACGATCAATGAAGCGCTATGGGGAAAATTAAACTCCTGCTTGATAGAAGTTGCCGAGTAAACGATCTATGAAACTCTATGGGGAAAATCCAACTCCGGCATGATACAAGTTGCAAGATCACCCAGCTAGCCTATGATGGGCTGTCACTAGATAGGCTTAACTGTCAACTTTCCCATGGCTGGGACCTTCTCAGCCAGAGCTACACTCAAGAATACACGATCAATGAAACCCTATGGGGAAAATCAAACTCCGACATGATACAAGTTGCAAGATCACCCAGCTAGCCTATGATGGGCTGTCACTAGATAGGCTTAACTGTCAACTTTCCCATGGCTGCGTCGTTCTCAGCCCGAGCTACACTCAAGAGTACACGATCAATGAAGCGCTATGGGGAAAATAAAACTCCTGCTTGATAAAAGTTGCCGAGTAAACGATCAATGAAACTCTATGGGGAAAATCCAACTCCGGCATGATACAAGTTGCAAGATCACCCAGCTAGCCTATGATGGGCTGTCACTAGATAGGCTTAACTGTCAACTTTCCCATGGCTGCGTCGTTCTCAGCCTGAAGCGCTATGGGGAAAATTAAACTCCTGCTTGATAGAAGTTGCCGAGTAAACGATCAATGAAACTCTATGGGGAAAATCCAACTCCGGCATGATACAAGTTGCAAGATCACCCAGCTAGCCTATGATGGGCTGTCACTAGATAGGCTTAACTGTCAACTTTCCCATGGCTGGGACCTTCTCAGCCAGAGCGACACTCAAGAATACACGATCAATGAAACCCTATGGGGAAAATCAAACTCCGACATGATACAAGTTGCAAGATCACCCAGCTAGCCTATGATGGGCTGTCACTAGATAGGCTTAACTGTCAACTTTCCCATGGCTGCGACCTTCTCAGCCAGAGCTACACTCAAGAATACACGATCAATGAAACCCTATGGGGAAAATCAAACTCCGACATGATACATGTTGCAAGATCACCCAGCTAGCCTATGATGGGCTGTCACTAGATAGGCTTAACTGTCAACTTTCCCATGGCTGCGTCGTTCTCAGCCCGAGCTACACTCAAGAGTACACGATCAATGAAGCGCTATGGGGAAAATTAAACTCCTGCTTGATAGAAGTTGCCGAGTAAACGATCAATGAAACTCTATGGGGAAAATCCAACTCCGGCATGATACAAGTTGCAAGATCACCCAGCTAGCCTATGATGGGCTGTCACTAGATAGGCTTAACTGTCAACTTTCCCATGGCTGCGACCTTCTCAGCCAGAGCTACACTCAAGAATACACGATCAATGTGGGGAAAATCAAACTCCGACATGATACAAGTTGCAAGATCACCCAGCTAGCCTATGATGGGCTGTCACTAGATAGGCTTAACTGTCAACTTTCCATGGCTGCGACCTTCTCAGCCAGAGCTACACTCAAGAATACACGATCAATGAAACCCTATGGGGAAAATCAAACTCCGACATGATACAAGTTGCAAGATCACCCAGCTAGCCTATGATGGGCTGTCACTAGATAGGCTTAACTGTCAACTTTCCCATGGCTGCGTCGTTCTCAGCCCGAGCTACACTCAAGAGTACACGATCAATGAAGCGCTATGGGGAAAATTAAACTCCTGCTTGATAGAAGTTGCCGAGTAAACGATCAATGAAACTCTATGGGGAAAATCCAACTCCGGCATGATACAAGTTGCAAGATCACCCAGCTAGCCTATGATGGGCTGTCACTAGATAGGCTTAACTGTCAACTTTCCCATGGCTGGGACCCTTCTCAGCCAGAGCTACACTCAAGAATACACGATCAATGAAACCCTATGGGGAAAATCAAACTCCGACATGATACAAGTTGCAAGATCACCCAGCTAGCCTATGATGGGCTGTCACTAGATAGGCTTAACTGTCAACTTTCCCATGGCTGCGTCGTTCTCAGCCCGAGCTACACTCAAGAGTACACGGATCAATGAAGCGCTATGGGGAAAATTAAACTCCTGCTTGATAGAAGTTGCCGAGTAAACGATCAATGAAACTCTATGGGGGAAATCCAACTCCGGCATGATACAAGTTGCAAGATCACCCAGCTAGCCTATGATGGGCTGTCACTAGATAGGCTTAACTGTCAACTTTCCCATGGCTGCGACCTTCTCAGCCAGAGCTACACTCAAGAATACACGATCAATGAAACCCTATGGGGAAAATCAAACTCCGACATGATACAAGTTGCAAGATCACCCAGCTAGCCTATGATGGGCTGTCACTAGATAGGCTTAACTGTCAACTTTCCCATGGCTGCGACCTTCTCAGCCAGAGCTACACTGAAGAATACACGATCAATGAAACCCTATGGGGAAAATCAAACTCCGACATGATACAAGTTGCAAGATCACCCAGCTAGCCTATGATGGGCTGTCACTAGATAGGCTTAACTGTCAACTTTCCCATGGCTGCGTCGTTCTCAGCCCGAGCTACACTCAAGAGTACACGATCAATGAAGCGCTATGGGGAAAAATTAAACTCCTGCTTGATAGAAGTTGCCGAGTAAACGATCAATGAAACTCTATGGGGAAATTTCAACTCCGGCATGATACAAGTTGCAAGATCACCCAGCTAGCCTATGATGGGCTGTCACTAGATAGGCTTAACTGTCAACTTTCCCATGGCTGCGACCTTCTCAGCCAGAGCTACACTCAAGAATACACGATCAATGAAACCCTATGGGGGAAAATCAAACTCCGACATGATACAAGTTGCAAGATCACCCAGCTAGCCTATGATGGGCTGTCACTAGATAGGCTTAACTGTCAACTTTCCCATGGCTGCGTCGTTCTCAGCCCGAGCTACAACTCACAGAGTACACGATCAATGAAGCGCTATGGGGAAAAATTAAACTCCTGCTTGATAGAAGTTGCCGAGTAAACGATCAATGAAACTCTATGGGGAAAATCCAACTCCGGCATGATACAAGTTGCAAGATCACCCAGCTAGCCTATGATGGGCTGTCACTAGATAGGCTTAACTGTCAACTTTCCCATGGCTGGGACCTTCTCAGCCAGAGCTACACTCAAGAATACACGATCAATGAAACCCTATGGGGAAAATCAAACTCCGACATGATACAAGTTGCAAGATCACCCAGCTAGCCCTATGATGGGCTGTCACTAGATAGGCTTAACTGTCAACTTTCCCATGGCTGCGACCTTCTCAGCCAGAGCTACACTCAAGAATACACGATCAATGAAACCCTATGGGGAAAATCAAACTCCGACATGATACAAGTTGCAAGATCACCCAGCTAGCCTATGATGGGCTGTCACTAGATAGGCTTAACTGTCACTTTCCCATGGCTGCGACCTTCTCAGCCAGAGCTACACTCAAGAATACACGATCAATGAAACCCCTATGGGGAAAATCAAAACTCCGACATGATACAAGTTGCAAGATCACCCAGCTAGCCTATGATGGGCTGTCACTAGATATGCTTAACTGTCAACTTTCCCATGGCTGCGTCGTTCTCAGCCCGAGCTACACTCAAGAGTACACGATCAATGAAGCGCTATGGGGAAAATTAAACTCCTGCTTGATAGAAGTTGCCGAGTAAACGATCAATGAAACTCTATGGGGAAAATCCAACTCCGGCATGATACAAGTTGCAAGATCACCCAGCTAGCCTATGATGGGCTGTCACTAGATAGGCTTAACTGTCAACTTTCCCATGGCTGCGACCTTCTCAGCCAGAGCTACACTCAAGAATACACGATCAATGAAACCCTATGGGGAAAATCAAACTCCGACATGATACAAGTTGCAAGATCACCCAGCTAGCCTATGATGGGCTGTCACTAGATAGGCTTAACTGTCAACTTTCCCATGGCTGCGACCTTCTCAGCCAGAGCTACACTCAAGAATACACGATCAATGAAACCCTATGGGGAAAATCAAACTCCGACATGATACAAGTTGCAAGATCACCCAGCTAGCCTATGATGGGCTGTCACTAGATAGGCTTAACTGTCAACTTTCCCATGGCTGCGTCGTTCTCAGCCCGAGCTACACTCAAGAGTACACGATCAATGAAGCGCTATGGGGAAAATTAAACTCCTGCTTGATAGAAGTTGCCGAGTAAACGATCAATGAAACTCTATGGGGAAAATCCAACTCCGGCATGATACAAGTTGCAAGATCACCCAGCTAGCCTATGATGGGCTGTCACTAGATAGGCTTAACTGTCAACTTTCCCATGGCTGGGACCTTCTCAGCCAGAGCTACACTCAAGAATACACGATCAATGAAACCCTATGGGGAAAATCAAACTCCGACATGATACAAGTTGCAAGATCACCCAGCTAGCCTATGATGGGCTGTAACTAGATAGGCTTAACTGTCAACTTTCCCATGGCTGCGTCGTTCTCAGCCCGAGCTACACTCAAGAGTACACGATCAATGAAGCGCTATGGGGAAAATTAAACTCCTGCTTGATAGAAGTTGCCGAGTAAACGATCAATGAAACTCTATGGGGAAAATCCAACTCCGGCATGATACAAGTTGCAAGATCACCCAGCTAGCCTATGATGGGCTGTCACTAGATAGGCTTAACTGTCAACTTTCCCATGGCTGCGACCTTCTCAGCCAGAGCTACACGCAAGAATACACGATCAGTGAAACCCTATGGGGAAAATCAAACTCCGACATGACACAAGTTGCAAGATCACCCAGCTAGCCTATGATGGGCTGTCACTAGATAGGCTTAACTGTCAACTTTCCCATGGCTGCGACCTTCTCAGCCAGAGCTACACTCAAGAATACACGATCAATGAAACCCTATGGGGAAAATCAAACTCCGACATGATACAAGTTGCAAGATCACCCAGCTAGCCTATGATGGGCTGTCACTAGATAGGCTTAACTGTCAACTTTCCCATGGCTGCGTCGTTCTCAGCCCGAGCTACACAAAAGAGTACACGATCAATGAAGCGCTATGGGGAAAATTAAACTCCTGCTTGATAGAAGTTGCCGAGTAAACGATCAATGAAACTCTATGGGGAAAATCCAACTCCGGCATGATACAAGTTGCAAGATCACCCAGCTAGCCTATGATGGGCTGTCACTAGATAGGCTTAACTGTAAACTTTCCCATGGCTGGGACCTTCTCAGCCAGAGCTACACTCAAGAATACACGATCAATGAAACCCTATGGGGAAAATCAAACTCCGACATGATACAAGTTGCAAGATCACCCAGCTAGCCTATGATGGGCTGTCACTAGATAGGCTTAACTGTCAACTTTCCCATGGCTGCGTCGTTCTCAGCCCGAGCTACACTCAAGAGTACACGATCAATGAAGCGCTATGGGGAAAATAAAACTCCTGCTTGATAAAAGTTGCCGAGTAAACGATCAATGAAACTCTATGGGGAAAATCCAACTCCGGCATGATACAAGTTGCAAGATCACCCAGCTAGCCTATGATGGGCTGTCACTAGATAGGCTTAACTGTCAACTTTCCCATGGCTGCGACCTTCTCAGCCAGAGCTACACTCAAGAATACACGATCAATGAAACCCTATGGGGAAAATCAAACTCCGACACGATACAAGTTGCAAGATCACCCAGCTAGCCTATGATGGGCTGTCACTAGATAGGCTTAACTGTCAACTTTCCCATGGCTGCGTCGTTCTCAGCCCGAGCTACACTCAAGAGTACACGATCAATGAAGCGCTATGGGGAAAATTAAACTCCTGCTTGATAGAAGTTGCCGAGTAAACGATCAATGAAACTCTATGGGGAAAATCCAACTCCGGCATGATACAAGTTGCAAGATCACCCAGCTAGCCTATGATGGGCTGTCACTAGATAGGCTTAACTGTCAACTTTCCCATGGCTGCGACCTTCTCAGCCAGAGCTACACTCAAGAATACACGATCAATGAAACCCTATGGGGAAAATCAAACTCCGACATGACACAAGTTGCAAGATCACCCAGCTAGCCTATGATGGGCTGTCACTAGATAGGCTTAACTGTCAACTTTCCCATGGCTGCGACCTTCTCAGCCAGAGCTACACTCAAGAATACACGATCAATGAAACCCTATGGGGAAAATCAAACTCCGACACGATACAAGTTGCAAGATCACCCAGCTAGCCTATGATGGGCTGTCACTAGATAGGCTTAACTGTCAACTTTCCCATGGCTGCGTCGTTCTCAGCCCGAGCTACACTCAAGAGTACACGATCAATGAAGCGCTATGGGGAAAATTAAACTCCTGCTTGATAGAAGTTGCCGAGTAAACGATCAATGAAACTCTATGGGGAAAATCCAACTCCGGCATGATACAAGTTGCAAGATCACCCAGCTAGCCTATGATGGGCTGTCACTAGATAGGCTTAACTGTCAACTTTCCCATGGCTGCGACCTTCTCAGCCAGAGCTACACTCAAGAATACACGATCAATGAAACCCTATGGGGAAAATCAAACTCCGACATGATACAAGTTGCAAGATCACCCAGCTAGCCTATGATGGGCTGTCACTAGATAGGCTTAACTGTCAACTTTCCCATGGCTGCGACCTTCTCAGCCAGAGCTACACTCAAGAATACACGATCAATGAAACCCTATGGGGAAAATCAAACTCCGACATGATACAAGTTGCAAGATCACCCAGCTAGCCTATGATGGGCTGTCACTAGATAGGCTTAACTGTCAACTTTCCCATGGCTGCGTCGTTCTCAGCCCGAGCTACACTCAAGAGTACACGATCAATGAAGCGCTATGGGGAAAATTAAACTCCTGCTTGATAGAAGTTGCCGAGTAAACGATCTATGAAACTCTATGGGGAAAATCCAACTCCGGCATGATACAAGTTGCAAGATCACCCAGCTAGCCTATGATGGGCTGTCACTAGATAGGCTTAACTGTCAACTTTCCCATGGCTGGGACCTTCTCAGCCAGAGCTACACTCAAGAATACACGATCAATGAAACCCTATGGGGAAAATCAAACTCCGACATGATACAAGTTGCAAGATCACCCAGCTAGCCTATGATGGGCTGTCACTAGATAGGCTTAACTGTCAACTTTCCCATGGCTGCGTCGTTCTCAGCCCGAGCTACACTCAAGAGTACACGATCAATGAAGCGCTATGGGGAAAATAAAACTCCTGCTTGATAAAAGTTGCCGAGTAAACGATCAATGAAACTCTATGGGGAAAATCCAACTCCGGCATGATACAAGTTGCAAGATCACCCAGCTAGCCTATGATGGGCTGTCACTAGATAGGCTTAACTGTCAACTTTCCCATGGCTGCGTCGTTCTCAGCCTGAAGCGCTATGGGGAAAATTAAACTCCTGCTTGATAGAAGTTGCCGAGTAAACGATCAATGAAACTCTATGGGGAAAATCCAACTCCGGCATGATACAAGTTGCAAGATCACCCAGCTAGCCTATGATGGGCTGTCACTAGATAGGCTTAACTGTCAACTTTCCCATGGCTGGGACCTTCTCAGCCAGAGCGACACTCAAGAATACACGATCAATGAAACCCTATGGGGAAAATCAAACTCCGACATGATACAAGTTGCAAGATCACCCAGCTAGCCTATGATGGGCTGTCACTAGATAGGCTTAACTGTCAACTTTCCCATGGCTGCGACCTTCTCAGCCAGAGCTACACTCAAGAATACACGATCAATGAAACCCTATGGGGAAAATCAAACTCCGACATGATACATGTTGCAAGATCACCCAGCTAGCCTATGATGGGCTGTCACTAGATAGGCTTAACTGTCAACTTTCCCATGGCTGCGTCGTTCTCAGCCCGAGCTACACTCAAGAGTACACGATCAATGAAGCGCTATGGGGAAAATTAAACTCCTGCTTGATAGAAGTTGCCGAGTAAACGATCAATGAAACTCTATGGGGAAAATCCAACTCCGGCATGATACAAGTTGCAAGATCACCCAGCTAGCCTATGATGGGCTGTCACTAGATAGGCTTAACTGTCAACTTTCCCATGGCTGCGACCTTCTCAGCCAGAGCTACACTCAAGAATACACGATCAATGAAACCCTATGGGGAAAATCAAACTCCGACATGATACAAGTTGCAAGATCACCCAGCTAGCCTATGATGGGCTGTCACTAGATAGGCTTAACTGTCAACTTTCCCATGGCTGCGACCTTCTCAGCCAGAGCTACACTCAAGAATACACGATCAATGAAACCCTATGGGGAAAATCAAACTCCGACATGATACAAGTTGCAAGATCACCCAGCTAGCCTATGATGGGCTGTCACTAGATAGGCTTAACTGTCAACTTTCCCATGGCTGCGTCGTTCTCAGCCCGAGCTACACTCAAGAGTACACGATCAATGAAGCGCTATGGGGAAAATTAAACTCCTGCTTGATAGAAGTTGCCGAGTAAACGATCAATGAAACTCTATGGGGAAAATCCAACTCCGGCATGATACAAGTTGCAAGATCACCCAGCTAGCCTATGATGGGCTGTCACTAGATAGGCTTAACTGTCAACTTTCCCATGGCTGGGACCTTCTCAGCCAGAGCTACACTCAAGAATACACGATCAATGAAACCCTATGGGGAAAATCAAACTCCGACATGATACAAGTTGCAAGATCACCCAGCTAGCCTATGATGGGCTGTCACTAGATAGGCTTAACTGTCAACTTTCCCATGGCTGCGTCGTTCTCAGCCCGAGCTACACTCAAGAGTACACGATCAATGAAGCGCTATGGGGAAAATTAAACTCCTGCTTGATAGAAGTTGCCGAGTAAACGATCAATGAAACTCTATGGGGAAAATCCAACTCCGGCATGATACAAGTTGCAAGATCACCCAGCTAGCCTATGATGGGCTGTCACTAGATAGGCTTAACTGTCAACTTTCCCATGGCTGCGACCTTCTCATCCAGAGCTACACTCAAGAATACACGATCAATGAAACCCTATGGGGAAAATCAAACTCCGACATGATACAAGTTGCAAGATCACCCAGCTAGCCTATGATGGGCTGTCACTAGATAGGCTTAACTGTCAACTTTCCCATGGCTGCGACCTTCTCAGCCAGAGCTACACTGAAGAATACACGATCAATGAAACCCTATGGGGAAAATCAAACTCCGACATGATACAAGTTGCAAGATCACCCAGCTAGCCTATGATGGGCTGTCACTAGATAGGCTTAACTGTCAACTTTCCCATGGCTGCGTCGTTCTCAGCCCGAGCTACACTCAAGAGTACACGATCAATGAAGCGCTATGGGGAAAATTAAACTCCTGCTTGATAGAAGTTGCCGAGTAAACGATCAATGAAACTCTATGGGGAAATTTCAACTCCAGCATGATACAAGTTGCAAGATCACCCAGCTAGCCTATGATGGGCTGTCACTAGATAGGCTTAACTGTCAACTTTCCCATGGCTGCGACCTTCTCAGCCAGAGCTACACTGAAGAATACACGATCAATGAAACCCTATGGGGAAAATCAAACTCCGACATGATACAAGTTGCAAGATCACCCAGCTAGCCTATGATGGGCTGTCACTAGATAGGCTTAACTGTCAACTTTCCCATGGCTGCGTCGTTCTCAGCCCGAGCTACACTCAAGAGTACACGATCAATGAAGCGCTATGGGGAAAATTAAACTCCTGCTTGATAGAAGTTGCCGAGTAAACGATCAATGAAACTCTATGGGGAAAATCCAACTCCGGCATGATACAAGTTGCAAGATCACCCAGCTAGCCTATGATGGGCTGTCACTAGATAGGCTTAACTGTCAACTTTCCCATGGCTGGGACCTTCTCAGCCAGAGCTACACTCAAGAATACACGATCAATGAAACCCTATGGGGAAAATCAAACTCCGACATGATACAAGTTGCAAGATCACCCAGCTAGCCTATGATGGGCTGTCACTAGATAGGCTTAACTGTCAACTTTCCCATGGCTGCGACCTTCTCAGCCAGAGCTACACTCAAGAATACACGATCAATGAAACCCTATGGGGAAAATCAAACTCCGACATGATACAAGTTGCAAGATCACCCAGCTAGCCTATGATGGGCTGTCACTAGATAGGCTTAACTGTCAACTTTCCCATGGCTGCGACCTTCTCAGCCAGAGCTACACTCAAGAATACACGATCAATGAAACCCTATGGGGAAAATCAAACTCCGACATGATACAAGTTGCAAGATCACCCAGCTAGCCTATGATGGGCTGTCACTAGATAGGCTTAACTGTCAACTTTCCCATGGCTGCGACCTTCTCAGCCAGAGCTACACTGAAGAATACACGATCAATGAAACCCTATGGGGAAAATCAAACTCCGACATGATACAAGTTGCAAGATCACCCAGCTAGCCTATGATGGGCTGTCACTAGATAGGCTTAACTGTCAACTTTCCCATGGCTGCGTCGTTCTCAGCCCGAGCTACACTCAAGAGTACACGATCAATGAAGCGCTATGGGGAAAATTAAACTCCTGCTTGATAGAAGTTGCCGAGTAAACGATCAATGAAACTCTATGGGGAAATTTCAACTCCGGCATGATACAAGTTGCAAGATCACCCAGCTAGCCTATGATGGGCTGTCACTAGATAGGCTTAACTGTCAACTTTCCCATGGCTGCGACCTTCTCAGCCAGAGCTACACTGAAGAATACACGATCAATGAAACCCTATGGGGAAAATCAAACTCCGACATGATACAAGTTGCAAGATCACCCAGCTAGCCTATGATGGGCTGTCACTAGATAGGCCTTAACTGTCAACTTTCCCATGGCTGCGTCGTTCTCAGCCCGAGCTACACTCAAGAGTACACGATCAATGAAGCGCTATGGGGAAAATTAAACTCCTGCTTGATAGAAGTTGCCGAGTAAACGATCAATGAAACTCTATGGGGGAAAATCCAACTCCGGCATGATACAAGTTGCAAGATCAACCCAGCTAGCCTATGATGGGCTGTCACTAGATAGGCTTAACTGTCAACTTTCCCATGGCTGCGTCGTTCTCAGCCCGAGCTACACTCAAGAGTACACGATCAATGAAGCGCTATGGGGAAAATTAAACTCCTGCTTGATAGAAGTTGCCGAGTAAACGATCAATGAAACTCTATGGGGAAAATCCAACTCCGGCATGATACAAGTTGCAAGATCACCCAGCTAGCCTATGATGGGCTGTCACTAGATAGGCTTAACTGTCAACTTTCCCATGGCTGGGACCTTCTCAGCCAGAGCTACACTCAAGAATACACGATCAATGAAACCCTATGGGGAAAATCAAACTCCGACATGATACAAGTTGCAAGATCACCCAGCTAGCCTATGATGGGCTGTCACTAGATAGGCTTAACTGTCAACTTTCCCATGGCTGCGACCTTCTCAGCCAGAGCTACACTCAAGAATACACGATCAATGAAACCCTATGGGGAAAATCAAACTCCGACATGATACAAGTTGCAAGATCACCCAGCTAGCCTATGATGGGCTGTCACTAGATAGGCTTAACTGTCAACTTTCCCATGGCTGCGACCTTCTCAGCCAGAGCTACACTCAAGAATACACGATCAATGAAACCCTATGGGGAAAATCAAACTCCGACATGATACATGTTGCAAGATCACCCAGCTAGCCTATGATGGGCTGTCACTAGATAGGCTTAACTGTCAACTTTCCCATGGCTGCGTCGTTCTCAGCCCGAGCTACACTCAAGAGTACACGATCAATGAAGCGCTACGGGGAAAATTAAACTCCTGCTTGATAGAAGTTGCCGAGTAAACGATCAATGAAACCCTATGGGGAAAATCCAACTCCGGCATGATACAAGTTGCAAGATCACCCAGCTAGCCTATGATGGGCTGTCACTAGATAGGCTTAACTGTCAACTTTCCCATGGCTGCGACCTTCTCAGCCAGAGCTACACTCAAGAATACACGATCAATGAAACCCTATGGGGAAAATCAAACTCCGACATGATACAAGTTGCAAGATCACCCAGCTAGCCTATGATGGGCTGTCACTAGATATGCTTAACTGTCAACTTTCCCATGGCTGCGTCGTTCTCAGCCCGAGCTACACTCAAGAGTACACGATCAATGAAGCGCTATGGGGAAAATTAAACTCCTGCTTGATAGAAGTTGCCGAGTAAACGATCAATGAAACTCTATGGGGAAAATCCAACTCCGGCATGATACAAGTTGCAAGATCACCCAGCTAGCCTATGATGGGCTGTCACTAGATAGGCTTAACTGTCAACTTTCCCATGGCTGCGACCTTCTCAGCCAGAGCTACACTCAAGAATACACGATCAATGAAACCCTATGGGGAAAATCAAACTCCGACATGATACAAGTTGCAAGATCACCCAGCTAGCCTATGATGGGCTGTCACTAGATAGGCTTAACTGTCAACTTTCCCATGGCTGCGACCTTCTCAGCCAGAGCTACACTCAAGAATACACGATCAATGAAACCCTATGGGGAAAATCAAACTCCGACATGATACAAGTTGCAAGATCACCCAGCTAGCCTATGATGGGCTGTCACTAGATAGGCTTAACTGTCAACTTTCCCATGGCTGCGTCGTTCTCAGCCCGAGCTACACTCAAGAGTACACGATCAATGAAGCGCTATGGGGAAAATTAAACTCCTGCTTGATAGAAGTTGCCGAGTAAACGATCAATGAAACTCTATGGGGAAAATCCAACTCCGGCATGATACAAGTTGCAAGATCACCCAGCTAGCCTATGATGGGCTGTCACTAGATAGGCTTAACTGTCAACTTTCCCATGGCTGGGACCTTCTCAGCCAGAGCTACACTCAAGAATACACGATCAATGAAACCCTATGGGGAAAATCAAACTCCGACATGATACAAGTTGCAAGATCACCCAGCTAGCCTATGATGGGCTGTCACTAGATAGGCTTAACTGTCAACTTTCCCATGGCTGCGTCGTTCTCAGCCCGAGCTACACTCAAGAGTACACGATCAATGAAGCGCTATGGGGAAAATTATACTCCTGCTTGATAGAAGTTGCCGAGTAAACGATCAATGAAACTCTATGGGGAAAATCCAACTCCGGCATGATACAAGTTGCAAGATCACCCAGCTAGCCTATGATGGGCTGTCACTAGATAGGCTTAACTGTCAACTTTCCCATGGCTGCGACCTTCTCAGCCAGAGCTACACGCAAGAATACACGATCAGTGAAACCCTATGGGGAAAATCAAACTCCGACATGACACAAGTTGCAAGATCACCCAGCTAGCCTATGATGGGCTGTCACTAGATAGGCTTAACTGTCAACTTTCCCATGGCTGCGACCTTCTCAGCCAGAGCTACACTCAAGAATACACGATCAATGAAACCCTATGGGGAAAATCAAACTCCGACATGATACAAGTTGCAAGATCACCCAGCTAGCCTATGATGGGCTGTCACTAGATAGGCTTAACTGTCAACTTTCCCATGGCTGCGTCGTTCTCAGCCCGAGCTACACTCAAGAGTACACGATCAATGAAGCGCTATGGGGAAAATTAAACTCCTGCTTGATAGAAGTTGCCGAGTAAACGATCAATGAAACTCTATGGGGAAAATCCAACTCCGGCATGATACAAGTTGCAAGATCACCCAGCTAGCCTATGATGGGCTGTCACTAGATAGGCTTAACTGTAAACTTTCCCATGGCTGGGACCTTCTCAGCCAGAGCTACACTCAAGAATACACGATCAATGAAACCCTATGGGGAAAATCAAACTCCGACATGATACAAGTTGCAAGATCACCCAGCTAGCCTATGATGGGCTGTCACTAGATAGGCTTAACTGTCAACTTTCCCATGGCTGCGTCGTTCTCAGCCCGAGCTACACTCAAGAGTACACGATCAATGAAGCGCTATGGGGAAAATAAAACTCCTGCTTGATAAAAGTTGCCGAGTAAACGATCAATGAAACTCTATGGGGAAAATCCAACTCCGGCATGATACAAGTTGCAAGATCACCCAGCTAGCCTATGATGGGCTGTCACTAGATAGGCTTAACTGTCAACTTTCCCATGGCTGCGACCTTCTCAGCCAGAGCTACACTCAAGAATACACGATCAATGAAACCCTATGGGGAAAATCAAACTCCGACATGATACAAGTTGCAAGATCACCCAGCTAGCCTATGATGGGCTGTCACTAGATAGGCTTAACTGTCAACTTTCCCATGGCTGCGTCGTTCTCAGCCCGAGCTACACTCAAGAGTACACGATCAATGAAGCGCTATGGGGAAAATTAAACTCCTGCTTGATAGAAGTTGCCGAGTAAACGATCAATGAAACTCTATGGGGAAAATCCAACTCCGGCATGATACAAGTTGCAAGATCACCCAGCTAGCCTATGATGGGCTGTCACTAGATAGGCTTAACTGTCAACTTTCCCATGGCTGCGTCGTTCTCAGCCCGAGCTACACTCAAGAGTACACGATCAATGAAGCGCTATGGGGAAAATTAAACTCCTGCTTGATAGAAGTTGCCGAGTAAACGATCAATGAAACTCTATGGGGAAAATCCAACTCCGGCATGATACAAGTTGCAAGATCACCCAGCTAGCCTATGATGGGCTGTCACTAGATAGGCTTAACTGTCAACTTTCCCATGGCTGGGACCTTCTCAGCCAGAGCTACACTCAAGAATACACGATCAATGAAACCCTATGGGGAAAATCAAACTCCGACATGATACAAGTTGCAAGATCACCCAGCTAGCCTATGATGGGCTGTCACTAGATAGGCTTAACTGTCAACTTTCCCATGGCTGCGACCTTCTCAGCCAGAGCTACACTCAAGAATACACGATCAATGAAACCCTATGGGGAAAATCAAACTCCGACATGATACAAGTTGCAAGATCACCCAGCTAGCCTATGATGGGCTGTCACTAGATAGGCTTAACTGTCAACTTTCCCATGGCTGCGACCTTCTCAGCCAGAGCTACACTCAAGAATACACGATCAATGAAACCCTATGGGGAAAATCAAACTCCGACATGATACAAGTTGCAAGATCACCCAGCTAGCCTATGATGGGCTGTCACTAGATAGGCTTAACTGTCAACTTTCCCATGGCTGCGTCGTTCTCAGCCCGAGCTACACTCAAGAGTACACGATCAATGAAGCGCTACGGGGAAAATTAAACTCCTGCTTGATAGAAGTTGCCGAGTAAACGATCAATGAAACTCTATGGGGAAAATCCAACTCCGGCATGATACAAGTTGCAAGATCACCCAGCTAGCCTATGATGGGCTGTCACTAGATAGGCTTAACTGTCAACTTTCCCATGGCTGCGACCTTCTCAGCCAGAGCTACACTCAAGAATACACGATCAATGAAACCCTATGGGGAAAATCAAACTCCGACATGATACAAGTTGCAAGATCACCCAGCTAGCCTATGATGGGCTGTCACTAGATATGCTTAACTGTCAACTTTCCCATGGCTGCGTCGTTCTCAGCCCGAGCTACACTCAAGAGTACACGATCAATGAAGCGCTATGGGGAAAATTAAACTCCTGCTTGATAGAAGTTGCCGAGTAAACGATCAATGAAACTCTATGGGGAAAATCCAACTCCGGCATGATACAAGTTGCAAGATCACCCAGCTAGCCTATGATGGGCTGTCACTAGATAGGCTTAACTGTCAACTTTCCCATGGCTGCGACCTTCTCAGCCAGAGCTACACTCAAGAATACACGATCAATGAAACCCTATGGGGAAAATCAAACTCCGACATGATACAAGTTGCAAGATCACCCAGCTAGCCTATGATGGGCTGTCACTAGATAGGCTTAACTGTCAACTTTCCCATGGCTGCGACCTTCTCAGCCAGAGCTACACTCAAGAATACACGATCAATGAAACCCTATGGGGAAAATCAAACTCCGACATGATACAAGTTGCAAGATCACCCAGCTAGCCTATGATGGGCTGTCACTAGATAGGCTTAACTGTCAACTTTCCCATGGCTGCGTCGTTCTCAGCCCGAGCTACACTCAAGAGTACACGATCAATGAAGCGCTATGGGGAAAATTAAACTCCTGCTTGATAGAAGTTGCCGAGTAAACGATCAATGAAACTCTATGGGGAAAATCCAACTCCGGCATGATACAAGTTGCAAGATCACCCAGCTAGCCTATGATGGGCTGTCACTAGATAGGCTTAACTGTCAACTTTCCCATGGCTGCGACCTTCTCAGCCAGAGCTACACGCAAGAATACACGATCAGTGAAACCCTATGGGGAAAATCAAACTCCGACATGACACAAGTTGCAAGATCACCCAGCTAGCCTATGATGGGCTGTCACTAGATAGGCTTAACTGTCAACTTTCCCATGGCTGCGACCTTCTCAGCCAGAGCTACACTCAAGAATACACGATCAATGAAACCCTATGGGGAAAATCAAACTCCGACATGATACAAGTTGCAAGATCACCCAGCTAGCCTATGATGGGCTGTCACTAGATAGGCTTAACTGTCAACTTTCCCATGGCTGCGTCGTTCTCAGCCCGAGCTACACTCAAGAGTACACGATCAATGAAGCGCTATGGGGAAAATTAAACTCCTGCTTGATAGAAGTTGCCGAGTAAACGATCAATGAAACTCTATGGGGAAAATCCAACTCCGGCATGATACAAGTTGCAAGATCACCCAGCTAGCCTATGATGGGCTGTCACTAGATAGGCTTAACTGTAAACTTTCCCATGGCTGGGACCTTCTCAGCCAGAGCTACACTCAAGAATACACGATCAATGAAACCCTATGGGGAAAATCAAACTCCGACATGATACAAGTTGCAAGATCACCCAGCTAGCCTATGATGGGCTGTCACTAGATAGGCTTAACTGTCAACTTTCCCATGGCTGCGTCGTTCTCAGCCCGAGCTACACTCAAGAGTACACGATCAATGAAGCGCTATGGGGAAAATAAAACTCCTGCTTGATAAAAGTTGCCGAGTAAACGATCAATGAAACTCTATGGGGAAAATCCAACTCCGGCATGATACAAGTTGCAAGATCACCCAGCTAGCCTATGATGGGCTGTCACTAGATAGGCTTAACTGTCAACTTTCCCATGGCTGCGACCTTCTCAGCCAGAGCTACACTCAAGAATACACGATCAATGAAACCCTATGGGGAAAATCAAACTCCGACATGATACAAGTTGCAAGATCACCCAGCTAGCCTATGATGGGCTGTCACTAGATAGGCTTAACTGTCAACTTTCCCATGGCTGCGTCGTTCTCAGCCCGAGCTACACTCAAGAGTACACGATCAATGAAGCGCTATGGGGAAAATTAAACTCCTGCTTGATAGAAGTTGCCGAGTAAACGATCAATGAAACTCTATGGGGAAAATCCAACTCCGGCATGATACAAGTTGCAAGATCACCCAGCTAGCCTATGATGGGCTGTCACTAGATAGGCTTAACTGTCAACTTTCCCATGGCTGCGACCTTCTCAGCCAGAGCTACACTCAAGAATACACGATCAATGAAACCCTATGGGGAAAATCAAACTCCGACATGACACAAGTTGCAAGATCACCCAGCTAGCCTATGATGGGCTGTCACTAGATAGGCTTAACTGTCAACTTTCCCATGGCTGCGACCTTCTCAGCCAGAGCTACACTCAAGAATACACGATCAATGAAACCCTATGGGGAAAATCAAACTCCGACACGATACAAGTTGCAAGATCACCCAGCTAGCCTATGATGGGCTGTCACTAGATAGGCTTAACTGTCAACTTTCCCATGGCTGCGTCGTTCTCAGCCCGAGCTACACTCAAGAGTACACGATCAATGAAGCGCTATGGGGAAAATTAAACTCCTGCTTGATAGAAGTTGCCGAGTAAACGATCAATGAAACTCTATGGGGAAAATCCAACTCCGGCATGATACAAGTTGCAAGATCACCCAGCTAGCCTATGATGGGCTGTCACTAGATAGGCTTAACTGTAAACTTTCCCATGGCTGGGACCTTCTCAGCCAGAGCTACACTCAAGAATTCACGATCAATGAAACCCTATGGGGAAAATCAAACTCCGACATGATACAAGTTGCAAGATCACCCAGCTAGCCTATGATGGGCTGTCACTAGATAGGCTTAACTGTCAACTTTCCCATGGCTGCGTCGTTCTCAGCCCGAGCTACACTCAAGAGTACACGATCAATGAAGCGCTATGGGGAAAATAAAACTCCTGCTTGATAAAAGTTGCCGAGTAAACGATCAATGAAACTCTATGGGGAAAATCCAACTCCGGCATGATACAAGTTGCAAGATCACCCAGCTAGCCTATGATGGGCTGTCACTAGATAGGCTTAACTGTCAACTTTCCCATGGCTGCGACCTTCTCAGCCAGAGCTACACTCAAGAATACACGATCAATGAAACCCTATGGGGAAAATCAAACTCCGACACGATACAAGTTGCAAGATCACCCAGCTAGCCTATGATGGGCTGTCACTAGATAGGCTTAACTGTCAACTTTCCCATGGCTGCGTCGTTCTCAGCCCGAGCTACACTCAAGAGTACACGATCAATGAAGCGCTATGGGGAAAATTAAACTCCTGCTTGATAGAAGTTGCCGAGTAAACGATCAATGAAACTCTATGGGGAAAATCCAACTCCGGCATGATACAAGTTGCAAGATCACCCAGCTAGCCTATGATGGGCTGTCACTAGATAGGCTTAACTGTCAACTTTCCCATGGCTGCGACCTTCTCAGCCAGAGCTACACTCAAGAATACACGATCAATGAAACCCTATGGGGAAAATCAAACTCCGACATGACACAAGTTGCAAGATCACCCAGCTAGCCTATGATGGGCTGTCACTAGATAGGCTTAACTGTCAACTTTCCCATGGCTGCGACCTTCTCAGCCAGAGCTACACTCAAGAATACACGATCAATGAAACCCTATGGGGAAAATCAAACTCCGACACGATACAAGTTGCAAGATCACCCAGCTAGCCTATGATGGGCTGTCACTAGATAGGCTTAACTGTCAACTTTCCCATGGCTGCGTCGTTCTCAGCCCGAGCTACACTCAAGAGTACACGATCAATGAAGCGCTATGGGGAAAATTAAACTCCTGCTTGATAGAAGTTGCCGAGTAAACGATCAATGAAACTCTATGGGGAAAATCCAACTCCGGCATGATACAAGTTGCAAGATCACCCAGCTAGCCTATGATGGGCTGTCACTAGATAGGCTTAACTGTCAACTTTCCCATGGCTGCGACCTTCTCAGCCAGAGCTACACTCAAGAATACACGATCAATGAAACCCTATGGGGAAAATCAAACTCCGACATGATACAAGTTGCAAGATCACCCAGCTAGCCTATGATGGGCTGTCACTAGATAGGCTTAACTGTCAACTTTCCCATGGCTGCGACCTTCTCAGCCAGAGCTACACTCAAGAATACACGATCAATGAAACCCTATGGGGAAAATCAAACTCCGACATGATACAAGTTGCAAGATCACCCAGCTAGCCTATGATGGGCTGTCACTAGATAGGCTTAACTGTCAACTTTCCCATGGCTGCGTCGTTCTCAGCCCGAGCTACACTCAAGAGAACACGATCAATGAAGCGCTATGGGGAAAATTAAACTCCTGCTTGATAGAAGTTGCCGAGTAAACGATCTATGAAACTCTATGGGGAAAATCCAACTCCGGCATGATACAAGTTGCAAGATCACCCAGCTAGCCTATGATGGGCTGTCACTAGATAGGCTTAACTGTCAACTTTCCCATGGCTGGGACCTTCTCAGCCAGAGCTACACTCAAGAATACACGATCAATGAAACCCTATGGGGAAAATCAAACTCCGACATGATACAAGTTGCAAGATCACCCAGCTAGCCTATGATGGGCTGTCACTAGATAGGCTTAACTGTCAACTTTCCCATGGCTGCGTCGTTCTCAGCCCGAGCTACACTCAAGAGTACACGATCAATGAAGCGCTATGGGGAAAATTAAACTCCTGCTTGATAGAAGTTGCCGAGTAAACGATCAATGAAACTCTATGGGGAAAATCCAACACCGGCATGATACAAGTTGCAAGATCACCCAGCTAGCCTATGATGGGCTGTCACTAGATAGGCTTAACTGTCAACTTTCCCATGGCTGCGACCTTCTCAGCCAGAGCTACACTCAAGAATACACGATCAATGAAACCCTATGGGGAAAATCAAACTCCGACATGACACAAGTTGCAAGATCACCCAGCTAGCCTATGATGGGCTGTCACTAGATAGGCTTAACTGTCAACTTTCCCATGGCTGCGACCTTCTCAGCCAGAGCTACACTCAAGAATACACGATCAATGAAACCCTATGGGGAAAATCAAACTCCGACATGATACAAGTTGCAAGATCACCCAGCTAGCCTATGATGGGCTGTCACTAGATAGGCTTAACTGTCAACTTTCCCATGGCTGCGTCGTTCTCAGCCCGAGCTACACTCAAGACTACACGATCAATGAAGCGCTATGGGGAAAATTAAACTCCTGCTTGATAGAAGTTGCCGAGTAAACGATCAATGAAACTCTATGGGGAAAATCCAACTCCGGCATGATACAAGTTGCAAGATCACCCAGCTAGCCTATGATGGGCTGTCACTAGATAGGCTTAACTGTCAACTTTCCCATGGCTGGGACCTTCTCAGCCAGAGCTACACTCAAGAATACACGATCAATGAAACCCTATGGGGAAAATCAAACTCCGACATGATACAAGTTGCAAGATCACCCAGCTAGCCTATGATGGGCTGTCACTAGATAGGCTTAACTGTCAACTTTCCCATGGCTGCGTCGTTCTCAGCCCGAGCTACACTCAAGAGTACACGATCAATGAAGCGCTATGGGGAAAATAAAACTCCTGCTTGATAAAAGTTGCCGAGTAAACGATCAATGAAACTCTATGGGGAAAATCCAACTCCGGCATGATACAAGTTGCAAGATCACCCAGCTAGCCTATGATGGGCTGTCACTAGATAGGCTTAACTGTCAACTTTCCCATGGCTGCGTCGTTCTCAGCCTGAAGCGCTATGGGGAAAATTAAACTCCTGCTTGATAGAAGTTGCCGAGTAAACGATCAATGAAACTCTATGGGGAAAATCCAACTCCGGCATGATACAAGTTGCAAGATCACCCAGCTAGCCTATGATGGGCTGTCACTAGATAGGCTTAACTGTCAACTTTCCCATGGCTGGGACCTTCTCAGCCAGAGCGACACTCAAGAATACACGATCAATGAAACCCTATGGGGAAAATCAAACTCCGACATGATACAAGTTGCAAGATCACCCAGCTAGCCTATGATGGGCTGTCACTAGATAGGCTTAACTGTCAACTTTCCCATGGCTGCGACCTTCTCAGCCAGAGCTACACTCAAGAATACACGATCAATGAAACCCTATGGGGAAAATCAAACTCCGACATGATACATGTTGCAAGATCACCCAGCTAGCCTATGATGGGCTGTCACTAGATAGGCTTAACTGTCAACTTTCCCATGGCTGCGTCGTTCTCAGCCCGAGCTACACTCAAGAGTACACGATCAATGAAGCGCTATGGGGAAAATTAAACTCCTGCTTGATAGAAGTTGCCGAGTAAACGATCAATGAAACTCTATGGGGAAAATCCAACTCCGGCATGATACAAGTTGCAAGATCACCCAGCTAGCCTATGATGGGCTGTCACTAGATAGGCTTAACTGTCAACTTTCCCATGGCTGCGACCTTCTCAGCCAGAGCTACACTCAAGAATACACGATCAATGAAACCCTATGGGGAAAATCAAACTCCGACATGATACAAGTTGCAAGATCACCCAGCTAGCCTATGATGGGCTGTCACTAGATAGGCTTAACTGTCAATTTTCCCATGGCTGCGACCTTCTCAGCCAGAGCTACACTCAAGAATACACGATCAATGAAACCCTATGGGGAAAATCAAACTCCGACATGATACAAGTTGCAAGATCACCCAGCTAGCCTATGATGGGCTGTCACTAGATAGGCTTAACTGTCAACTTTCCCATGGCTGCGTCGTTCTCAGCCCGAGCTACACTCAAGAGTACACGATCAATGAAGCGCTATGGGGAAAATTAAACTCCTGCTTGATAGAAGTTGCCGAGTAAACGATCAATGAAACTCTATGGGGAAAATCCAACTCCGGCATGATACAAGTTGCAAGATCACCCAGCTAGCCTATGATGGGCTGTCACTAGATAGGCTTAACTGTCAACTTTCCCATGGCTGGGACCTTCTCAGCCAGAGCTACACTCAAGAATACACGATCAATGAAACCCTATGGGGAAAATCAAACTCCGACATGATACAAGTTGCAAGATCACCCAGCTAGCCTATGATGGGCTGTCACTAGATAGGCTTAACTGTCAACTTTCCCATGGCTGCGTCGTTCTCAGCCCGAGCTACACTCAAGAGTACACGATCAATGAAGCGCTATGGGGAAAATTAAACTCCTGCTTGATAGAAGTTGCCGAGTAAACGATCAATGAAACTCTATGGGGAAAATCCAACTCCGGCATGATACAAGTTGCAAGATCACCCAGCTAGCCTATGATGGGCTGTCACTAGATAGGCTTAACTGTCAACTTTCCCATGGCTGCGACCTTCTCAGCCAGAGCTACACTCAAGAATACACGATCAATGAAACCCTATGGGGAAAATCAAACTCCGACATGATACAAGTTGCAAGATCACCCAGCTAGCCTATGATGGGCTGTCACTAGATAGGCTTAACTGTCAACTTTCCCATGGCTGCGACCTTCTCAGCCAGAGCTACACTGAAGAATACACGATCAATGAAACCCTATGGGGAAAATCAAACTCCGACATGATACAAGTTGCAAGATCACCCAGCTAGCCTATGATGGGCTGTCACTAGATAGGCTTAACTGTCAACTTTCCCATGGCTGCGTCGTTCTCAGCCCGAGCTACACTCAAGAGTACACGATCAATGAAGCGCTATGGGGAAAATTAAACTCCTGCTTGATAGAAGTTGCCGAGTAAACGATCAATAAAACTCTATGGGGAAATTTCAACTCCGGCATGATACAAGTTGCAAGATCACCCAGCTAGCCTATGATGGGCTGTCACTAGATAGGCTTAACTGTCAACTTTCCCATGGCTGCGACCTTCTCAGCCAGAGCTACACTCAAGAATACACGATCAATGAAACCCTATGGGGAAAATCAAACTCCGACATGATACAAGTTGCAAGATCACCCAGCTAGCCTATGATGGGCTGTCACTAGATAGGCTTAACTGTCAACTTTCCCATGGCTGCGTCGTTCTCAGCCCGAGCTACACTCAAGAGTACACGATCAATGAAGCGCTATGGGGAAAATTAAACTCCTGCTTGATAGAAGTTGCCGAGTAAACGATCAATGAAACTCTATGGGGAAAATCCAACTCCGGCATGATACAAGTTGCAAGATCACCCAGCTAGCCTATGATGGGCTGTCACTAGATAGGCTTAACTGTCAACTTTCCCATGGCTGGGACCTTCTCAGCCAGAGCTACACTCAAGAATACACGATCAATGAAACCCTATGGGGAAAATCAAACTCCGACATGATACAAGTTGCAAGATCACCCAGCTAGCCTATGATGGGCTGTCACTAGATAGGCTTAACTGTCAACTTTCCCATGGCTGCGACCTTCTCAGCCAGAGCTACACTCAAGAATACACGATCAATGAAACCCTATGGGGAAAATCAAACTCCGACATGATACAAGTTGCAAGATCACCCAGCTAGCCTATGATGGGCTGTCACTAGATAGGCTTAACTGTCAACTTTCCCATGGCTGCGACCTTCTCAGCCAGAGCTACACTCAAGAATACACGATCAATGAAACCCTATGGGGAAAATCAAACTCCGACATGATACAAGTTGCAAGATCACCCAGCTAGCCTATGATGGGCTGTCACTAGATAGGCTTAACTGTCAACTTTCCCATGGCTGCGTCGTTCTCAGCCCGAGCTACACTCAAGAGTACACGATCAATGAAGCGCTACGGGGAAAATTAAACTCCTGCTTGATAGAAGTTGCCGAGTAAACGATCAATGAAACCCTATGGGGAAAATCCAACTCCGGCATGATACAAGTTGCAAGATCACCCAGCTAGCCTATGATGGGCTGTCACTAGATAGGCTTAACTGTCAACTTTCCCATGGCTGCGACCTTCTCAGCCAGAGCTACACTCAAGAATACACGATCAATGAAACCCTATGGGGAAAATCAAACTCCGACATGATACAAGTTGCAAGATCACCCAGCTAGCCTATGATGGGCTGTCACTAGATATGCTTAACTGTCAACTTTCCCATGGCTGCGTCGTTCTCAGCCCGAGCTACACTCAAGAGTACACGATCAATGAAGCGCTATGGGGAAAATTAAACTCCTGCTTGATAGAAGTTGCCGAGTAAACGATCAATGAAACTCTATGGGGAAAATCCAACTCCGGCATGATACAAGTTGCAAGATCACCCAGCTAGCCTATGATGGGCTGTCACTAGATAGGCTTAACTGTCAACTTTCCCATGGCTGCGACCTTCTCAGCCAGAGCTACACTCAAGAATACACGATCAATGAAACCCTATGGGGAAAATCAAACTCCGACATGATACAAGTTGCAAGATCACCCAGCTAGCCTATGATGGGCTGTCACTAGATAGGCTTAACTGTCAACTTTCCCATGGCTGCGACCTTCTCAGCCAGAGCTACACTCAAGAATACACGATCAATGAAACCCTATGGGGAAAATCAAACTCCGACATGATACAAGTTGCAAGATCACCCAGCTAGCCTATGATGGGCTGTCACTAGATAGGCTTAACTGTCAACTTTCCCATGGCTGCGTCGTTCTCAGCCCGAGCTACACTCAAGAGTACACGATCAATGAAGCGCTATGGGGAAAATTAAACTCCTGCTTGATAGAAGTTGCCGAGTAAACGATCAATGAAACTCTATGGGGAAAATCCAACTCCGGCATGATACAAGTTGCAAGATCACCCAGCTAGCCTATGATGGGCTGTCACTAGATAGGCTTAACTGTCAACTTTCCCATGGCTGGGACCTTCTCAGCCAGAGCTACACTCAAGAATACACGATCAATGAAACCCTATGGGGAAAATCAAACTCCGACATGATACAAGTTGCAAGATCACCCAGCTAGCCTATGATGGGCTGTCACTAGATAGGCTTAACTGTCAACTTTCCCATGGCTGCGTCGTTCTCAGCCCGAGCTACACTCAAGAGTACACGATCAATGAAGCGCTATGGGGAAAATTAAACTCCTGCTTGATAGAAGTTGCCGAGTAAACGATCAATGAAACTCTATGGGGAAAATCCAACTCCGGCATGATACAAGTTGCAAGATCACCCAGCTAGCCTATGATGGGCTGTCACTAGATAGGCTTAACTGTCAACTTTCCCATGGCTGCGCCCTTCTCAGCCAGAGCTACACGCAAGAATACACGATCAGTGAAACCCTATGGGGAAAATCAAACTCCGACATGACACAAGTTGCAAGATCACCCAGCTAGCCTATGATGGGCTGTCACTAGATAGGCTTAACTGTCAACTTTCCCATGGCTGCGACCTTCTCAGCCAGAGCTACACTCAAGAATACACGATCAATGAAACCCTATGGGGAAAATCAAACTCCGACATGATACAAGTTGCAAGATCACCCAGCTAGCCTATGATGGGCTGTCACTAGATAGGCTTAACTGTCAACTTTCCCATGGCTGCGTCGTTCTCAGCCCGAGCTACACAAAAGAGTACACGATCAATGAAGCGCTATGGGGAAAATTAAACTCCTGCTTGATAGAAGTTGCCGAGTAAACGATCAATGAAACTCTATGGGGAAAATCCAACTCCGGCATGATACAAGTTGCAAGATCACCCAGCTAGCCTATGATGGGCTGTCACTAGATAGGCTTAACTGTAAACTTTCCCATGGCTGGGACCTTCTCAGCCAGAGCTACACTCAAGAATACACGATCAATGAAACCCTATGGGGAAAATCAAACTCCGACATGATACAAGTTGCAAGATCACCCAGCTAGCCTATGATGGGCTGTCACTAGATAGGCTTAACTGTCAACTTTCCCATGGCTGCGTCGTTCTCAGCCCGAGCTACACTCAAGAGTACACGATCAATGAAGCGCTATGGGGAAAATAAAACTCCTGCTTGATAAAAGTTGCCGAGTAAACGATCAATGAAACTCTATGGGGAAAATCCAACTCCGGCATGATACAAGTTGCAAGATCACCCAGCTAGCCTATGATGGGCTGTCACTAGATAGGCTTAACTGTCAACTTTCCCATGGCTGCGACCTTCTCAGCCAGAGCTACACTCAAGAATACACGATCAATGAAACCCTATGGGGAAAATCAAACTCCGACACGATACAAGTTGCAAGATCACCCAGCTAGCCTATGATGGGCTGTCACTAGATAGGCTTAACTGTCAACTTTCCCATGGCTGCGTCGTTCTCAGCCCGAGCTACACTCAAGAGTACACGATCAATGAAGCGCTATGGGGAAAATTAAACTCCTGCTTGATAGAAGTTGCCGAGTAAACGATCAATGAAACTCTATGGGGAAAATCCAACTCCGGCATGATACAAGTTGCAAGATCACCCAGCTAGCCTATGATGGGCTGTCACTAGATAGGCTTAACTGTCAACTTTCCCATGGCTGCAACCTTCTCAGCCAGAGCTACACTCAAGAATACACGATCAATGAAACCCTATGGGGAAAATCAAACTCCGACATGACACAAGTTGCAAGATCACCCAGCTAGCCTATGATGGGCTGTCACTAGATAGGCTTAACTGTCAACTTTCCCATGGCTGCGACCTTCTCAGCCAGAGCTACACTCAAGAATACACGATCAATGAAACCCTATGGGGAAAATCAAACTCCGACACGATACAAGTTGCAAGATCACCCAGCTAGCCTATGATGGGCTGTCACTAGATAGGCTTAACTGTCAACTTTCCCATGGCTGCGTCGTTCTCAGCCCGAGCTACACTCAAGAGTACACGATCAATGAAGCGCTATGGGGAAAATTAAACTCCTGCTTGATAGAAGTTGCCGAGTAAACGATCAATGAAACTCTATGGGGAAAATCCAACTCCGGCATGATACAAGTTGCAAGATCACCCAGCTAGCCTATGATGGGCTGTCACTAGATAGGCTTAACTGTCAACTTTCCCATGGCTGCGACCTTCTCAGCCAGAGCTACACTCAAGAATACACGATCAATGAAACCCTATGGGGAAAATCAAACTCCGACATGATACAAGTTGCAAGATCACCCAGCTAGCCTATGATGGGCTGTCACTAGATAGGCTTAACTGTCAACTTTCCCATGGCTGCGACCTTCTCAGCCAGAGCTACACTCAAGAATACACGATCAATGAAACCCTATGGGGAAAATCAAACTCCGACATGATACAAGTTGCAAGATCACCCAGCTAGCCTATGATGGGCTGTCACTAGATAGGCTTAACTGTCAACTTTCCCATGGCTGCGTCGTTCTCAGCCCGAGCTACACTCAAGAGTACACGATCAATGAAGCGCTATGGGGAAAATTAAACTCCTGCTTGATAGAAGTTGCCGAGTAAACGATCTATGAAACTCTATGGGGAAAATCCAACTCCGGCATGATACAAGTTGCAAGATCACCCAGCTAGCCTATGATGGGCTGTCACTAGATAGGCTTAACTGTCAACTTTCCCATGGCTGGGACCTTCTCAGCCAGAGCTACACTCAAGAATACACGATCAATGAAACCCTATGGGGAAAATCAAACTCCGACATGATACAAGTTGCAAGATCACCCAGCTAGCCTATGATGGGCTGTCACTAGATAGGCTTAACTGTCAACTTTCCCATGGCTGCGTCGTTCTCAGCCCGAGCTACACTCAAGAGTACACGATCAATGAAGCGCTATGGGGAAAATAAAACTCCTGCTTGATAAAAGTTGCCGAGTAAACGATCAATGAAACTCTATGGGGAAAATCCAACTCCGGCATGATACAAGTTGCAAGATCACCCAGCTAGCCTATGATGGGCTGTCACTAGATAGGCTTAACTGTCAACTTTCCCATGGCTGCGTCGTTCTCAGCCTGAAGCGCTATGGGGAAAATTAAACTCCTGCTTGATAGAAGTTGCCGAGTAAACGATCAATGAAACTCTATGGGGAAAATCCAACTCCGGCATGATACAAGTTGCAAGATCACCCAGCTAGCCTATGATGGGCTGTCACTAGATAGGCTTAACTGTCAACTTTCCCATGGCTGGGACCTTCTCAGCCAGAGCGACACTCAAGAATACACGATCAATGAAACCCTATGGGGAAAATCAAACTCCGACATGATACAAGTTGCAAGATCACCCAGCTAGCCTATGATGGGCTGTCACTAGATAGGCTTAACTGTCAACTTTCCCATGGCTGCGTCGTTCTCAGCCCGAGCTACACTCAAGAGTACACGATCAATGAAGCGCTATGGGGAAAATTAAACTCCTGCTTGATAGAAGTTGCCGAGTAAACGATCAATGAAACTCTATGGGGAAAATCCAACTCCGGCATGATACAAGTTGCAAGATCACCCAGCTAGCCTATGATGGGCTGTCACTAGATAGGCTTAACTGTCAACTTTCCCATGGCTGGGACCTTCTCAGCCAGAGCTACACTCAAGAATACACGATCAATGAAACCCTATGGGGAAAATCAAACTCCGACATGATACAAGTTGCAAGATCACCCAGCTAGCCTATGATGGGCTGTCACTAGATAGGCTTAACTGTCAACTTTCCCATGGCTGCGTCGTTCTCAGCCCGAGCTACACTCAAGAGTACACGATCAATGAAGCGCTATGGGGAAAATTAAACTCCTGCTTGATAGAAGTTGCCGAGTAAACGATCAATGAAACTCTATGGGGAAAATCCAACTCCGGCATGATACAAGTTGCAAGATCACCCAGCTAGCCTATGATGGGCTGTCACTAGATAGGCTTAACTGTCAACTTTCCCATGGCTGCGCCCTTCTCAGCCAGAGCTACACGCAAGAATACACGATCAGTGAAACCCTATGGGGAAAATCAAACTCCGACATGACACAAGTTGCAAGATCACCCAGCTAGCCTATGATGGGCTGTCACTAGATAGGCTTAACTGTCAACTTTCCCATGGCTGCGACCTTCTCAGCCAGAGCTACACTCAAGAATACACGATCAATGAAACCCTATGGGGAAAATCAAACTCCGACATGATACAAGTTGCAAGATCACCCAGCTAGCCTATGATGGGCTGTCACTAGATAGGCTTAACTGTCAACTTTCCCATGGCTGCGTCGTTCTCAGCCCGAGCTACACAAAAGAGTACACGATCAATGAAGCGCTATGGGGAAAATTAAACTCCTGCTTGATAGAAGTTGCCGAGTAAACGATCAATGAAACTCTATGGGGAAAATCCAACTCCGGCATGATACAAGTTGCAAGATCACCCAGCTAGCCTATGATGGGCTGTCACTAGATAGGCTTAACTGTAAACTTTCCCATGGCTGGGACCTTCTCAGCCAGAGCTACACTCAAGAATACACGATCAATGAAACCCTATGGGGAAAATCAAACTCCGACATGATACAAGTTGCAAGATCACCCAGCTAGCCTATGATGGGCTGTCACTAGATAGGCTTAACTGTCAACTTTCCCATGGCTGCGTCGTTCTCAGCCCGAGCTACACTCAAGAGTACACGATCAATGAAGCGCTATGGGGAAAATAAAACTCCTGCTTGATAAAAGTTGCCGAGTAAACGATCAATGAAACTCTATGGGGAAAATCCAACTCCGGCATGATACAAGTTGCAAGATCACCCAGCTAGCCTATGATGGGCTGTCACTAGATAGGCTTAACTGTCAACTTTCCCATGGCTGCGACCTTCTCAGCCAGAGCTACACTCAAGAATACACGATCAATGAAACCCTATGGGGAAAATCAAACTCCGACACGATACAAGTTGCAAGATCACCCAGCTAGCCTATGATGGGCTGTCACTAGATAGGCTTAACTGTCAACTTTCCCATGGCTGCGTCGTTCTCAGCCCGAGCTACACTCAAGAGTACACGATCAATGAAGCGCTATGGGGAAAATTAAACTCCTGCTTGATAGAAGTTGCCGAGTAAACGATCAATGAAACTCTATGGGGAAAATCCAACTCCGGCATGATACAAGTTGCAAGATCACCCAGCTAGCCTATGATGGGCTGTCACTAGATAGGCTTAACTGTCAACTTTCCCATGGCTGCGACCTTCTCAGCCAGAGCTACACTCAAGAATACACGATCAATGAAACCCTATGGGGAAAATCAAACTCCGACATGACACAAGTTGCAAGATCACCCAGCTAGCCTATGATGGGCTGTCACTAGATAGGCTTAACTGTCAACTTTCCCATGGCTGCGACCTTCTCAGCCAGAGCTACACTCAAGAATACACGATCAATGAAACCCTATGGGGAAAATCAAACTCCGACACGATACAAGTTGCAAGATCACCCAGCTAGCCTATGATGGGCTGTCACTAGATAGGCTTAACTGTCAACTTTCCCATGGCTGCGTCGTTCTCAGCCCGAGCTACACTCAAGAGTACACGATCAATGAAGCGCTATGGGGAAAATTAAACTCCTGCTTGATAGAAGTTGCCGAGTAAACGATCAATGAAACTCTATGGGGAAAATCCAACTCCGGCATGATACAAGTTGCAAGATCACCCAGCTAGCCTATGATGGGCTGTCACTAGATAGGCTTAACTGTCAACTTTCCCATGGCTGCGACCTTCTCAGCCAGAGCTACACTCAAGAATACACGATCAATGAAACCCTATGGGGAAAATCAAACTCCGACATGATACAAGTTGCAAGATCACCCAGCTAGCCTATGATGGGCTGTCACTAGATAGGCTTAACTGTCAACTTTCCCATGGCTGCGACCTTCTCAGCCAGAGCTACACTCAAGAATACACGATCAATGAAACCCTATGGGGAAAATCAAACTCCGACATGATACAAGTTGCAAGATCACCCAGCTAGCCTATGATGGGCTGTCACTAGATAGGCTTAACTGTCAACTTTCCCATGGCTGCGTCGTTCTCAGCCCGAGCTACACTCAAGAGTACACGATCAATGAAGCGCTATGGGGAAAATTAAACTCCTGCTTGATAGAAGTTGCCGAGTAAACGATCTATGAAACTCTATGGGGAAAATCCAACTCCGGCATGATACAAGTTGCAAGATCACCCAGCTAGCCTATGATGGGCTGTCACTAGATAGGCTTAACTGTCAACTTTCCCATGGCTGGGACCTTCTCAGCCAGAGCTACACTCAAGAATACACGATCAATGAAACCCTATGGGGAAAATCAAACTCCGACATGATACAAGTTGCAAGATCACCCAGCTAGCCTATGATGGGCTGTCACTAGATAGGCTTAACTGTCAACTTTCCCATGGCTGCGTCGTTCTCAGCCCGAGCTACACTCAAGAGTACACGATCAATGAAGCGCTATGGGGAAAATAAAACTCCTGCTTGATAAAAGTTGCCGAGTAAACGATCAATGAAACTCTATGGGGAAAATCCAACTCCGGCATGATACAAGTTGCAAGATCACCCAGCTAGCCTATGATGGGCTGTCACTAGATAGGCTTAACTGTCAACTTTCCCATGGCTGCGTCGTTCTCAGCCTGAAGCGCTATGGGGAAAATTAAACTCCTGCTTGATAGAAGTTGCCGAGTAAACGATCAATGAAACTCTATGGGGAAAATCCAACTCCGGCATGATACAAGTTGCAAGATCACCCAGCTAGCCTATGATGGGCTGTCACTAGATAGGCTTAACTGTCAACTTTCCCATGGCTGGGACCTTCTCAGCCAGAGCGACACTCAAGAATACACGATCAATGAAACCCTATGGGGAAAATCAAACTCCGACATGATACAAGTTGCAAGATCACCCAGCTAGCCTATGATGGGCTGTCACTAGATAGGCTTAACTGTCAACTTTCCCATGGCTGCGACCTTCTCAGCCAGAGCTACACTCAAGAATACACGATCAATGAAACCCTATGGGGAAAATCAAACTCCGACATGATACATGTTGCAAGATCACCCAGCTAGCCTATGATGGGCTGTCACTAGATAGGCTTAACTGTCAACTTTCCCATGGCTGCGTCGTTCTCAGCCCGAGCTACACTCAAGAGTACACGATCAATGAAGCGCTATGGGGAAAATTAAACTCCTGCTTGATAGAAGTTGCCGAGTAAACGATCAATGAAACTCTATGGGGAAAATCCAACTCCGGCATGATACAAGTTGCAAGATCACCCAGCTAGCCTATGATGGGCTGTCACTAGATAGGCTTAACTGTCAACTTTCCCATGGCTGCGACCTTCTCAGCCAGAGCTACACTCAAGAATACACGATCAATGAAACCCTATGGGGAAAATCAAACTCCGACATGATACAAGTTGCAAGATCACCCAGCTAGCCTATGATGGGCTGTCACTAGATAGGCTTAACTGTCAACTTTCCCATGGCTGCGACCTTCTCAGCCAGAGCTACACTCAAGAATACACGATCAATGAAACCCTATGGGGAAAATCAAACTCCGACATGATACAAGTTGCAAGATCACCCAGCTAGCCTATGATGGGCTGTCACTAGATAGGCTTAACTGTCAACTTTCCCATGGCTGCGTCGTTCTCAGCCCGAGCTACACTCAAGAGTACACGATCAATGAAGCGCTATGGGGAAAATTAAACTCCTGCTTGATAGAAGTTGCCGAGTAAACGATCAATGAAACTCTATGGGGAAAATCCAACTCCGGCATGATACAAGTTGCAAGATCACCCAGCTAGCCTATGATGGGCTGTCACTAGATAGGCTTAACTGTCAACTTTCCCATGGCTGGGACCTTCTCAGCCAGAGCTACACTCAAGAATACACGATCAATGAAACCCTATGGGGAAAATCAAACTCCGACATGATACAAGTTGCAAGATCACCCAGCTAGCCTATGATGGGCTGTCACTAGATAGGCTTAACTGTCAACTTTCCCATGGCTGCGTCGTTCTCAGCCCGAGCTACACTCAAGAGTACACGATCAATGAAGCGCTATGGGGAAAATTAAACTCCTGCTTGATAGAAGTTGCCGAGTAAACGATCAATGAAACTCTATGGGGAAAATCCAACTCCGGCATGATACAAGTTGCAAGATCACCCAGCTAGCCTATGATGGGCTGTCACTAGATAGGCTTAACTGTCAACTTTCCCATGGCTGCGACCTTCTCAGCCAGAGCTACACTCAAGAATACACGATCAATGAAACCCTATGGGGAAAATCAAACTCCGACATGATACAAGTTGCAAGATCACCCAGCTAGCCTATGATGGGCTGTCACTAGATAGGCTTAACTGTCAACTTTCCCATGGCTGCGACCTTCTCAGCCAGAGCTACACTGAAGAATACACGATCAATGAAACCCTATGGGGAAAATCAAACTCCGACATGATACAAGTTGCAAGATCACCCAGCTAGCCTATGATGGGCTGTCACTAGATAGGCTTAACTGTCAACTTTCCCATGGCTGCGTCGTTCTCAGCCCGAGCTACACTCAAGAGTACACGATCAATGAAGCGCTATGGGGAAAATTAAACTCCTGCTTGATAGAAGTTGCCGAGTAAACGATCAATGAAACTCTATGGGGAAATTTCAACTCCGGCATGATACAAGTTGCAAGATCACCCAGCTAGCCTATGATGGGCTGTCACTAGATAGGCTTAACTGTCAACTTTCCCATGGCTGCGACCTTCTCAGCCAGAGCTACACTCAAGAATACACGATCAATGAAACCCTATGGGGAAAATCAAACTCCGACATGATACAAGTTGCAAGATCACCCAGCTAGCCTATGATGGGCTGTCACTAGATAGGCTTAACTGTCAACTTTCCCATGGCTGCGTCGTTCTCAGCCCGAGCTACACTCAAGAGTACACGATCAATGAAGCGCTATGGGGAAAATTAAACTCCTGCTTGATAGAAGTTGCCGAGTAAACGATCAATGAAACTCTATGGGGAAAATCCAACTCCGGCATGATACAAGTTGCAAGATCACCCAGCTAGCCTATGATGGGCTGTCACTAGATAGGCTTAACTGTCAACTTTCCCATGGCTGGGACCTTCTCAGCCAGAGCTACACTCAAGAATACACGATCAATGAAACCCTATGGGGAAAATCAAACTCCGACATGATACAAGTTGCAAGATCACCCAGCTAGCCTATGATGGGCTGTCACTAGATAGGCTTAACTGTCAACTTTCCATGGCTGCGACCTTCTCAGCCAGAGCTACACTCAAGAATACACGATCAATGAAACCCTATGGGGAAAATCAAACTCCGACATGATACAAGTTGCAAGATCACCCAGCTAGCCTATGATGGGCTGTCACTAGATAGGCTTAACTGTCAACTTTCCCATGGCTGCGACCTTCTCAGCCAGAGCTACACTCAAGAATACACGATCAATGAAACCCTATGGGGAAAATCAAACTCCGACATGATACAAGTTGCAAGATCACCCAGCTAGCCTATGATGGGCTGTCACTAGATATGCTTAACTGTCAACTTTCCCATGGCTGCGTCGTTCTCAGCCCGAGCTACACTCAAGAGTACACGATCAATGAAGCGCTATGGGGAAAATTAAACTCCTGCTTGATAGAAGTTGCCGAGTAAACGATCAATGAAACTCTATGGGGAAAATCCAACTCCGGCATGATACAAGTTGCAAGATCACCCAGCTAGCCTATGATGGGCTGTCACTAGATAGGCTTAACTGTCAACTTTCCCATGGCTGCGACCTTCTCAGCCAGAGCTACACTCAAGAATACACGATCAATGAAACCCTATGGGGAAAATCAAACTCCGACATGATACAAGTTGCAAGATCACCCAGCTAGCCTATGATGGGCTGTCACTAGATAGGCTTAACTGTCAACTTTCCCATGGCTGCGACCTTCTCAGCCAGAGCTACACTCAAGAATACACGATCAATGAAACCCTATGGGGAAAATCAAACTCCGACATGACACAAGTTGCAAGATCACCCAGCTAGCCTATGATGGGCTGTCACTAGATAGGCTTAACTGTCAACTTTCCCATGGCTGCGACCTTCTCAGCCAGAGCTACACTCAAGAATACACGATCAATGAAACCCTATGGGGAAAATCAAACTCCGACACGATACAAGTTGCAAGATCACCCAGCTAGCCTATGATGGGCTGTCACTAGATAGGCTTAACTGTCAACTTTCCCATGGCTGCGTCGTTCTCAGCCCGAGCTACACTCAAGAGTACACGATCAATGAAGCGCTATGGGGAAAATTAAACTCCTGCTTGATAGAAGTTGCCGAGTAAACGATCAATGAAACTCTATCGGGAAAATCCAACTCCGGCATGATACAAGTTGCAAGATCACCCAGCTAGCCTATGATGGGCTGTCACTAGATAGGCTTAACTGTCAACTTTCCCATGGCTGCGACCTTCTCAGCCAGAGCTACACTCAAGAATACACGATCAATGAAACCCTATGGGGAAAATCAAACTCCGACATGATACAAGTTGCAAGATCACCCAGCTAGCCTATGATGGGCTGTCACTAGATAGGCTTAACTGTCAACTTTCCCATGGCTGCGACCTTCTCAGCCAGAGCTACACTCAAGAATACACGATCAATGAAACCCTATGGGGAAAATCAAACTCCGACATGATACAAGTTGCAAGATCACCCAGCTAGCCTATGATGGGCTGTCACTAGATAGGCTTAACTGTCAACTTTCCCATGGCTGCGTCGTTCTCAGCCCGAGCTACACTCAAGAGTACACGATCAATGAAGCGCTATGGGGAAAATTAAACTCCTGCTTGATAGAAGTTGCCGAGTAAACGATCTATGAAACTCTATGGGGAAAATCCAACTCCGGCATGATACAAGTTGCAAGATCACCCAGCTAGCCTATGATGGGCTGTCACTAGATAGGCTTAACTGTCAACTTTCCCATGGCTGGGACCTTCTCAGCCAGAGCTACACTCAAGAATACACGATCAATGAAACCCTATGGGGAAAATCAAACTCCGACATGATACAAGTTGCAAGATCACCCAGCTAGCCTATGATGGGCTGTCACTAGATAGGCTTAACTGTCAACTTTCCCATGGCTGCGTCGTTCTCAGCCCGAGCTACACTCAAGAGTACACGATCAATGAAGCGCTATGGGGAAAATAAAACTCCTGCTTGATAAAAGTTGCCGAGTAAACGATCAATGAAACTCTATGGGGAAAATCCAACTCCGGCATGATACAAGTTGCAAGATCACCCAGCTAGCCTATGATGGGCTGTCACTAGATAGGCTTAACTGTCAACTTTCCCATGGCTGCGTCGTTCTCAGCCTGAAGCGCTATGGGGAAAATTAAACTCCTGCTTGATAGAAGTTGCCGAGTAAACGATCAATGAAACTCTATGGAGAAAATCCAACTCCGGCATGATACAAGTTGCAAGATCACCCAGCTAGCCTATGATGGGCTGTCACTAGATAGGCTTAACTGTCAACTTTCCCATGGCTGGGACCTTCTCAGCCAGAGCGACACTCAAGAATACACGATCAATGAAACCCTATGGGGAAAATCAAACTCCGACATGATACAAGTTGCAAGATCACCCAGCTAGCCTATGATGGGCTGTCACTAGATAGGCTTAACTGTCAACTTTCCCATGGCTGCGACCTTCTCAGCCAGAGCTACACTCAAGAATACACGATCAATGAAACCCTATGGGGAAAATCAAACTCCGACATGATACATGTTGCAAGATCACCCAGCTAGCCTATGATGGGCTGTCACTAGATAGGCTTAACTGTCAACTTTCCCATGGCTGCGTCGTTCTCAGCCCGAGCTACACTCAAGAGTACACGATCAATGAAGCGCTATGGGGAAAATTAAACTCCTGCTTGATAGAAGTTGCCGAGTAAACGATCAATGAAACTCTATGGGGAAAATCCAACTCCGGCATGATACAAGTTGCAAGATCACCCAGCTAGCCTATGATGGGCTGTCACTAGATAGGCTTAACTGTCAACTTTCCCATGGCTGCGACCTTCTCAGCCAGAGCTACACTCAAGAATACACGATCAATGAAACCCTATGGGGAAAATCAAACTCCGACATGATACAAGTTGCAAGATCACCCAGCTAGCCTATGATGGGCTGTCACTAGATAGGCTTAACTGTCAACTTTCCCATGGCTGCGACCTTCTCAGCCAGAGCTACACTCAAGAATACACGATCAATGAAACCCTATGGGGAAAATCAAACTCCGACATGATACAAGTTGCAAGATCACCCAGCTAGCCTATGATGGGCTGTCACTAGATAGGCTTAACTGTCAACTTTCCCATGGCTGCGTCGTTCTCAGCCCGAGCTACACTCAAGAGTACACGATCAATGAAGCGCTATGGGGAAAATTAAACTCCTGCTTGATAGAAGTTGCCGAGTAAACGATCAATGAAACTCTATGGGGAAAATCCAACTCCGGCATGATACAAGTTGCAAGATCACCCAGCTAGCCTATGATGGGCTGTCACTAGATAGGCTTAACTGTCAACTTTCCCATGGCTGGGACCTTCTCAGCCAGAGCTACACTCAAGAATACACGATCAATGAAACCCTATGGGGAAAATCAAACTCCGACATGATACAAGTTGCAAGATCACCCAGCTAGCCTATGATGGGCTGTCACTAGATAGGCTTAACTGTCAACTTTCCCATGGCTGCGTCGTTCTCAGCCCGAGCTACACTCAAGAGTACACGATCAATGAAGCGCTATGGGGAAAATTAAACTCCTGCTTGATAGAAGTTGCCGAGTAAACGATCAATGAAACTCTATGGGGAAAATCCAACTCCGGCATGATACAAGTTGCAAGATCACCCAGCTAGCCTATGATGGGCTGTCACTAGATAGGCTTAACTGTCAACTTTCCCATGGCTGCGACCTTCTCATCCAGAGCTACACTCAAGAATACACGATCAATGAAACCCTATGGGGAAAATCAAACTCCGACATGATACAAGTTGCAAGATCACCCAGCTAGCCTATGATGGGCTGTCACTAGATAGGCTTAACTGTCAACTTTCCCATGGCTGCGACCTTCTCAGCCAGAGCTACACTGAAGAATACACGATCAATGAAACCCTATGGGGAAAATCAAACTCCGACATGATACAAGTTGCAAGATCACCCAGCTAGCCTATGATGGGCTGTCACTAGATAGGCTTAACTGTCAACTTTCCCATGGCTGCGTCGTTCTCAGCCCGAGCTACACTCAAGAGTACACGATCAATGAAGCGCTATGGGGAAAATTAAACTCCTGCTTGATAGAAGTTGCCGAGTAAACGATCAATGAAACTCTATGGGGAAATTTCAACTCCAGCATGATACAAGTTGCAAGATCACCCAGCTAGCCTATGATGGGCTGTCACTAGATAGGCTTAACTGTCAACTTTCCCATGGCTGCGACCTTCTCAGCCAGAGCTACACTGAAGAATACACGATCAATGAAACCCTATGGGGAAAATCAAACTCCGACATGATACAAGTTGCAAGATCACCCAGCTAGCCTATGATGGGCTGTCACTAGATAGGCTTAACTGTCAACTTTCCCATGGCTGCGTCGTTCTCAGCCCGAGCTACACTCAAGAGTACACGATCAATGAAGCGCTATGGGGAAAATTAAACTCCTGCTTGATAGAAGTTGCCGAGTAAACGATCAATGAAACTCTATGGGGAAAATCCAACTCCGGCATGATACAAGTTGCAAGATCACCCAGCTAGCCTATGATGGGCTGTCACTAGATAGGCTTAACTGTCAACTTTCCCATGGCTGGGACCTTCTCAGCCAGAGCTACACTCAAGAATACACGATCAATGAAACCCTATGGGGAAAATCAAACTCCGACATGATACAAGTTGCAAGATCACCCAGCTAGCCTATGATGGGCTGTCACTAGATAGGCTTAACTGTCAACTTTCCCATGGCTGCGACCTTCTCAGCCAGAGCTACACTCAAGAATACACGATCAATGAAACCCTATGGGGAAAATCAAACTCCGACATGATACAAGTTGCAAGATCACCCAGCTAGCCTATGATGGGCTGTCACTAGATAGGCTTAACTGTCAACTTTCCCATGGCTGCGACCTTCTCAGCCAGAGCTACACTCAAGAATACACGATCAATGAAACCCTATGGGGAAAATCAAACTCCGACATGATACAAGTTGCAAGATCACCCAGCTAGCCTATGATGGGCTGTCACTAGATAGGCTTAACTGTCAACTTTCCCATGGCTGCGACCTTCTCAGCCAGAGCTACACTGAAGAATACACGATCAATGAAACCCTATGGGGAAAATCAAACTCCGACATGATACAAGTTGCAAGATCACCCAGCTAGCCTATGATGGGCTGTCACTAGATAGGCTTAACTGTCAACTTTCCCATGGCTGCGTCGTTCTCAGCCCGAGCTACACTCAAGAGTACACGATCAATGAAGCGCTATGGGGAAAATTAAACTCCTGCTTGATAGAAGTTGCCGAGTAAACGATCAATGAAACTCTATGGGGAAATTTCAACTCCGGCATGATACAAGTTGCAAGATCACCCAGCTAGCCTATGATGGGCTGTCACTAGATAGGCTTAACTGTCAACTTTCCCATGGCTGCGACCTTCTCAGCCAGAGCTACACTGAAGAATACACGATCAATGAAACCCTATGGGGAAAATCAAACTCCGACATGATACAAGTTGCAAGATCACCCAGCTAGCCTATGATGGGCTGTCACTAGATAGGCTTAACTGTCAACTTTCCCATGGCTGCGTCGTTCTCAGCCCGAGCTACACTCAAGAGTACACGATCAATGAAGCGCTATGGGGAAAATTAAACTCCTGCTTGATAGAAGTTGCCGAGTAAACGATCAATGAAACTCTATGGGGAAAATCCAACTCCGGCATGATACAAGTTGCAAGATCACCCAGCTAGCCTATGATGGGCTGTCACTAGATAGGCTTAACTGTCAACTTTCCCATGGCTGCGTCGTTCTCAGCCCGAGCTACACTCAAGAGTACACGATCAATGAAGCGCTATGGGGAAAATTAAACTCCTGCTTGATAGAAGTTGCCGAGTAAACGATCAATGAAACTCTATGGGGAAAATCCAACTCCGGCATGATACAAGTTGCAAGATCACCCAGCTAGCCTATGATGGGCTGTCACTAGATAGGCTTAACTGTCAACTTTCCCATGGCTGGGACCTTCTCAGCCAGAGCTACACTCAAGAATACACGATCAATGAAACCCTATGGGGAAAATCAAACTCCGACATGATACAAGTTGCAAGATCACCCAGCTAGCCTATGATGGGCTGTCACTAGATAGGCTTAACTGTCAACTTTCCCATGGCTGCGACCTTCTCAGCCAGAGCTACACTCAAGAATACACGATCAATGAAACCCTATGGGGAAAATCAAACTCCGACATGATACAAGTTGCAAGATCACCCAGCTAGCCTATGATGGGCTGTCACTAGATAGGCTTAACTGTCAACTTTCCCATGGCTGCGACCTTCTCAGCCAGAGCTACACTCAAGAATACACGATCAATGAAACCCTATGGGGAAAATCAAACTCCGACATGATACATGTTGCAAGATCACCCAGCTAGCCTATGATGGGCTGTCACTAGATAGGCTTAACTGTCAACTTTCCCATGGCTGCGTCGTTCTCAGCCCGAGCTACACTCAAGAGTACACGATCAATGAAGCGCTACGGGGAAAATTAAACTCCTGCTTGATAGAAGTTGCCGAGTAAACGATCAATGAAACCCTATGGGGAAAATCCAACTCCGGCATGATACAAGTTGCAAGATCACCCAGCTAGCCTATGATGGGCTGTCACTAGATAGGCTTAACTGTCAACTTTCCCATGGCTGCGACCTTCTCAGCCAGAGCTACACTCAAGAATACACGATCAATGAAACCCTATGGGGAAAATCAAACTCCGACATGATACAAGTTGCAAGATCACCCAGCTAGCCTATGATGGGCTGTCACTAGATATGCTTAACTGTCAACTTTCCCATGGCTGCGTCGTTCTCAGCCCGAGCTACACTCAAGAGTACACGATCAATGAAGCGCTATGGGGAAAATTAAACTCCTGCTTGATAGAAGTTGCCGAGTAAACGATCAATGAAACTCTATGGGGAAAATCCAACTCCGGCATGATACAAGTTGCAAGATCACCCAGCTAGCCTATGATGGGCTGTCACTAGATAGGCTTAACTGTCAACTTTCCCATGGCTGCGACCTTCTCAGCCAGAGCTACACTCAAGAATACACGATCAATGAAACCCTATGGGGAAAATCAAACTCCGACATGATACAAGTTGCAAGATCACCCAGCTAGCCTATGATGGGCTGTCACTAGATAGGCTTAACTGTCAACTTTCCCATGGCTGCGACCTTCTCAGCCAGAGCTACACTCAAGAATACACGATCAATGAAACCCTATGGGGAAAATCAAACTCCGACATGATACAAGTTGCAAGATCACCCAGCTAGCCTATGATGGGCTGTCACTAGATAGGCTTAACTGTCAACTTTCCCATGGCTGCGTCGTTCTCAGCCCGAGCTACACTCAAGAGTACACGATCAATGAAGCGCTATGGGGAAAATTAAACTCCTGCTTGATAGAAGTTGCCGAGTAAACGATCAATGAAACTCTATGGGGAAAATCCAACTCCGGCATGATACAAGTTGCAAGATCACCCAGCTAGCCTATGATGGGCTGTCACTAGATAGGCTTAACTGTCAACTTTCCCATGGCTGGGACCTTCTCAGCCAGAGCTACACTCAAGAATACACGATCAATGAAACCCTATGGGGAAAATCAAACTCCGACATGATACAAGTTGCAAGATCACCCAGCTAGCCTATGATGGGCTGTCACTAGATAGGCTTAACTGTCAACTTTCCCATGGCTGCGTCGTTCTCAGCCCGAGCTACACTCAAGAGTACACGATCAATGAAGCGCTATGGGGAAAATTATACTCCTGCTTGATAGAAGTTGCCGAGTAAACGATCAATGAAACTCTATGGGGAAAATCCAACTCCGGCATGATACAAGTTGCAAGATCACCCAGCTAGCCTATGATGGGCTGTCACTAGATAGGCTTAACTGTCAACTTTCCCATGGCTGCGACCTTCTCAGCCAGAGCTACACTCAAGAATACACGATCAATGAAACCCTATGGGGAAAATCAAACTCCGACATGATACAAGTTGCAAGATCACCCAGCTAGCCTATGATGGGCTGTCACTAGATAGGCTTAACTGTCAACTTTCCCATGGCTGCGTCGTTCTCAGCCCGAGCTACACTCAAGAGTACACGATCAATGAAGCGCTATGGGGAAAATTAAACTCCTGCTTGATAGAAGTTGCCGAGTAAACGATCAATGAAACTCTATGGGGAAAATCCAACTCCGGCATGATACAAGTTGCAAGATCACCCAGCTAGCCTATGATGGGCTGTCACTAGATAGGCTTAACTGTAAACTTTCCCATGGCTGGGACCTTCTCAGCCAGAGCTACACTCAAGAATACACGATCAATGAAACCCTATGGGGAAAATCAAACTCCGACATGATACAAGTTGCAAGATCACCCAGCTAGCCTATGATGGGCTGTCACTAGATAGGCTTAACTGTCAACTTTCCCATGGCTGCGTCGTTCTCAGCCCGAGCTACACTCAAGAGTACACGATCAATGAAGCGCTATGGGGAAAATAAAACTCCTGCTTGATAAAAGTTGCCGAGTAAACGATCAATGAAACTCTATGGGGAAAATCCAACTCCGGCATGATACAAGTTGCAAGATCACCCAGCTAGCCTATGATGGGCTGTCACTAGATAGGCTTAACTGTCAACTTTCCCATGGCTGCGACCTTCTCAGCCAGAGCTACACTCAAGAATACACGATCAATGAAACCCTATGGGGAAAATCAAACTCCGACATGATACAAGTTGCAAGATCACCCAGCTAGCCTATGATGGGCTGTCACTAGATAGGCTTAACTGTCAACTTTCCCATGGCTGCGTCGTTCTCAGCCCGAGCTACACTCAAGAGTACACGATCAATGAAGCGCTATGGGGAAAATTAAACTCCTGCTTGATAGAAGTTGCCGAGTAAACGATCAATGAAACTCTATGGGGAAAATCCAACTCCGGCATGATACAAGTTGCAAGATCACCCAGCTAGCCTATGATGGGCTGTCACTAGATAGGCTTAACTGTCAACTTTCCCATGGCTGCGTCGTTCTCAGCCCGAGCTACACTCAAGAGTACACGATCAATGAAGCGCTATGGGGAAAATTAAACTCCTGCTTGATAGAAGTTGCCGAGTAAACGATCAATGAAACTCTATGGGGAAAATCCAACTCCGGCATGATACAAGTTGCAAGATCACCCAGCTAGCCTATGATGGGCTGTCACTAGATAGGCTTAACTGTCAACTTTCCCATGGCTGGGACCTTCTCAGCCAGAGCTACACTCAAGAATACACGATCAATGAAACCCTATGGGGAAAATCAAACTCCGACATGATACAAGTTGCAAGATCACCCAGCTAGCCTATGATGGGCTGTCACTAGATAGGCTTAACTGTCAACTTTCCCATGGCTGCGACCTTCTCAGCCAGAGCTACACTCAAGAATACACGATCAATGAAACCCTATGGGGAAAATCAAACTCCGACATGATACAAGTTGCAAGATCACCCAGCTAGCCTATGATGGGCTGTCACTAGATAGGCTTAACTGTCAACTTTCCCATGGCTGCGACCTTCTCAGCCAGAGCTACACTCAAGAATACACGATCAATGAAACCCTATGGGGAAAATCAAACTCCGACATGATACAAGTTGCAAGATCACCCAGCTAGCCTATGATGGGCTGTCACTAGATAGGCTTAACTGTCAACTTTCCCATGGCTGCGTCGTTCTCAGCCCGAGCTACACTCAAGAGTACACGATCAATGAAGCGCTACGGGGAAAATTAAACTCCTGCTTGATAGAAGTTGCCGAGTAAACGATCAATGAAACCCTATGGGGAAAATCCAACTCCGGCATGATACAAGTTGCAAGATCACCCAGCTAGCCTATGATGGGCTGTCACTAGATAGGCTTAACTGTCAACTTTCCCATGGCTGCGACCTTCTCAGCCAGAGCTACACTCAAGAATACACGATCAATGAAACCCTATGGGGAAAATCAAACTCCGACATGATACAAGTTGCAAGATCACCCAGCTAGCCTATGATGGGCTGTCACTAGATATGCTTAACTGTCAACTTTCCCATGGCTGCGTCGTTCTCAGCCCGAGCTACACTCAAGAGTACACGATCAATGAAGCGCTATGGGGAAAATTAAACTCCTGCTTGATAGAAGTTGCCGAGTAAACGATCAATGAAACTCTATGGGGAAAATCCAACTCCGGCATGATACAAGTTGCAAGATCACCCAGCTAGCCTATGATGGGCTGTCACTAGATAGGCTTAACTGTCAACTTTCCCATGGCTGCGACCTTCTCAGCCAGAGCTACACTCAAGAATACACGATCAATGAAACCCTATGGGGAAAATCAAACTCCGACATGATACAAGTTGCAAGATCACCCAGCTAGCCTATGATGGGCTGTCACTAGATAGGCTTAACTGTCAACTTTCCCATGGCTGCGACCTTCTCAGCCAGAGCTACACTCAAGAATACACGATCAATGAAACCCTATGGGGAAAATCAAACTCCGACATGATACAAGTTGCAAGATCACCCAGCTAGCCTATGATGGGCTGTCACTAGATAGGCTTAACTGTCAACTTTCCCATGGCTGCGTCGTTCTCAGCCCGAGCTACACTCAAGAGTACACGATCAATGAAGCGCTATGGGGAAAATTAAACTCCTGCTTGATAGAAGTTGCCGAGTAAACGATCAATGAAACTCTATGGGGAAAATCCAACTCCGGCATGATACAAGTTGCAAGATCACCCAGCTAGCCTATGATGGGCTGTCACTAGATAGGCTTAACTGTCAACTTTCCCATGGCTGCGACCTTCTCAGCCAGAGCTACACGCAAGAATACACGATCAGTGAAACCCTATGGGGAAAATCAAACTCCGACATGACACAAGTTGCAAGATCACCCAGCTAGCCTATGATGGGCTGTCACTAGATAGGCTTAACTGTCAACTTTCCCATGGCTGCGACCTTCTCAGCCAGAGCTACACTCAAGAATACACGATCAATGAAACCCTATGGGGAAAATCAAACTCCGACATGATACAAGTTGCAAGATCACCCAGCTAGCCTATGATGGGCTGTCACTAGATAGGCTTAACTGTCAACTTTCCCATGGCTGCGTCGTTCTCAGCCCGAGCTACACTCAAGAGTACACGATCAATGAAGCGCTATGGGGAAAATTAAACTCCTGCTTGATAGAAGTTGCCGAGTAAACGATCAATGAAACTCTATGGGGAAAATCCAACTCCGGCATGATACAAGTTGCAAGATCACCCAGCTAGCCTATGATGGGCTGTCACTAGATAGGCTTAACTGTAAACTTTCCCATGGCTGGGACCTTCTCAGCCAGAGCTACACTCAAGAATACACGATCAATGAAACCCTATGGGGAAAATCAAACTCCGACATGATACAAGTTGCAAGATCACCCAGCTAGCCTATGATGGGCTGTCACTAGATAGGCTTAACTGTCAACTTTCCCATGGCTGCGTCGTTCTCAGCCCGAGCTACACTCAAGAGTACACGATCAATGAAGCGCTATGGGGAAAATAAAACTCCTGCTTGATAAAAGTTGCCGAGTAAACGATCAATGAAACTCTATGGGGAAAATCCAACTCCGGCATGATACAAGTTGCAAGATCACCCAGCTAGCCTATGATGGGCTGTCACTAGATAGGCTTAACTGTCAACTTTCCCATGGCTGCGACCTTCTCAGCCAGAGCTACACTCAAGAATACACGATCAATGAAACCCTATGGGGAAAATCAAACTCCGACATGATACAAGTTGCAAGATCACCCAGCTAGCCTATGATGGGCTGTCACTAGATAGGCTTAACTGTCAACTTTCCCATGGCTGCGTCGTTCTCAGCCCGAGCTACACTCAAGAGTACACGATCAATGAAGCGCTATGGGGAAAATTAAACTCCTGCTTGATAGAAGTTGCCGAGTAAACGATCAATGAAACTCTATGGGGAAAATCCAACTCCGGCATGATACAAGTTGCAAGATCACCCAGCTAGCCTATGATGGGCTGTCACTAGATAGGCTTAACTGTCAACTTTCCCATGGCTGCGACCTTCTCAGCCAGAGCTACACTCAAGAATACACGATCAATGAAACCCTATGGGGAAAATCAAACTCCGACATGACACAAGTTGCAAGATCACCCAGCTAGCCTATGATGGGCTGTCACTAGATAGGCTTAACTGTCAACTTTCCCATGGCTGCGACCTTCTCAGCCAGAGCTACACTCAAGAATACACGATCAATGAAACCCTATGGGGAAAATCAAACTCCGACACGATACAAGTTGCAAGATCACCCAGCTAGCCTATGATGGGCTGTCACTAGATAGGCTTAACTGTCAACTTTCCCATGGCTGCGTCGTTCTCAGCCCGAGCTACACTCAAGAGTACACGATCAATGAAGCGCTATAGGGAAAATTAAACTCCTGCTTGATAGAAGTTGCCGAGTAAACGATCAATGAAACTCTATGGGGAAAATCCAACTCCGGCATGATACAAGTTGCAAGATCACCCAGCTAGCCTATGATGGGCTGTCACTAGATAGGCTTAACTGTAAACTTTCCCATGGCTGGGACCTTCTCAGCCAGAGCTACACTCAAGAATACACGATCAATGAAACCCTATGGGGAAAATCAAACTCCGACATGATACAAGTTGCAAGATCACCCAGCTAGCCTATGATGGGCTGTCACTAGATAGGCTTAACTGTCAACTTTCCCATGGCTGCGTCGTTCTCAGCCCGAGCTACACTCAAGAGTACACGATCAATGAAGCGCTATGGGGAAAATTAAACTCCTGCTTGATAGAAGTTGCCGAGTAAACGATCAATGAAACTCTATGGGGAAATTTCAACTCCGGCATGATACAAGTTGCAAGATCACCCAGCTAGCCTATGATGGGCTGTCACTAGATAGGCTTAACTGTCAACTTTCCCATGGCTGCGACCTTCTCAGCCAGAGCTACAATGAAGAATACACGATCAATGAAACCCTATGGGGAAAATCAAACTCCGACATGATACAAGTTGCAAGATCACCCAGCTAGCCTATGATGGGCTGTCACTAGATAGGCTTAACTGTCAACTTTCCCATGGCTGCTTCGTTCTCAGCCCGAGCTACACTCAAGAGTACACGATCAATGAAGCGCTATGGGGAAAATTAAACTCCTGCTTGATAGAAGTTGCCGAGTAAACGATCAATGAAACTCTATGGGGAAAATCCAACTCCGGCATGATACAAGTTGCAAGATCACCCAGCTAGCCTATGATGGGCTGTCACTAGATAGGCTTAACTGTCAACTTTCCCATGGCTGGGACCTTCTCAGCCAGAGCTACACTCAAGAATACACGATCAATGAAACCCTATGGGGAAAATCAAACTCCGACATGATACAAGTTGCAAGATCACCCAGCTAGCCTATGATGGGCTGTCACTAGATAGGCTTAACTGTCAACTTTCCCATGGCTGCGACCTTCTCAGCCACAGCTACACTCAAGAATACACGATCAATGAAACCCTATGGGGAAAATCAAACTCCGACATGATACAAGTTGCAAGATCACCCAGCTAGCCTATGATGGGCTGTCACTAGATAGGCTTAACTGTCAACTTTCCCATGGCTGCGACCTTCTCAGCCAGAGCTACACTCAAGAATACACGATCAATGAAACCCTATGGGGAAAATCAAACTCCGACATGATACAAGTTGCAAGATCACCCAGCTAGCCTATGATGGGCTGTCACTAGATAGGCTTAACTGTCAACTTTCCCATGGCTGCGTCGTTCTCAGCCCGAGCTACACTCAAGAGTACACGATCAATGAAGCGCTACGGGGAAAATTAAACTCCTGCTTGATAGAAGTTGCCGAGTAAACGATCAATGAAACCCTATGGGGAAAATCCAACTCCGGCATGATACAAGTTGCAAGATCACCCAGCTAGCCTATGATGGGCTGTCACTAGATAGGCTTAACTGTCAACTTTCCCATGGCTGCGACCTTCTCAGCCAGAGCTACACTCAAGAATACACGATCAATGAAACCCTATGGGGAAAATCAAACTCCGACATGATACAAGTTGCAAGATCACCCAGCTAGCCTATGATGGGCTGTCACTAGATATGCTTAACTGTCAACTTTCCCATGGCTGCGTCGTTCTCAGCCCGAGCTACACTCAAGAGTACACGATCAATGAAGCGCTATGGGGAAAATTAAACTCCTGCTTGATAGAAGTTGCCGAGTAAACGATCAATGAAACTCTATGGGGAAAATCCAACTCCGGCATGATACAAGTTGCAAGATCACCCAGCTAGCCTATGATGGGCTGTCACTAGATAGGCTTAACTGTCAACTTTCCCATGGCTGCGACCTTCTCAGCCAGAGCTACACTCAAGAATACACGATCAATGAAACCCTATGGGGAAAATCAAACTCCGACATGATACAAGTTGCAAGATCACCCAGCTAGCCTATGATGGGCTGTCACTAGATAGGCTTAACTGTCAACTTTCCCATGGCTGCGACCTTCTCAGCCAGAGCTACACTCAAGAATACACGATCAATGAAACCCTATGGGGAAAATCAAACTCCGACATGATACAAGTTGCAAGATCACCCAGCTAGCCTATGATGGGCTGTCACTAGATAGGCTTAACTGTCAACTTTCCCATGGCTGCGTCGTTCTCAGCCCGAGCTACACTCAAGAGTACACGATCAATGAAGCGCTATGGGGAAAATTAAACTCCTGCTTGATAGAAGTTGCCGAGTAAACGATCAATGAAACTCTATGGGGAAAATCCAACTCCGGCATGATACAAGTTGCAAGATCACCCAGCTAGCCTATGATGGGCTGTCACTAGATAGGCTTAACTGTCAACTTTCCCATGGCTGGGACCTTCTCAGCCAGAGCTACACTCAAGAATACACGATCAATGAAACCCTATGGGGAAAATCAAACTCCGACATGATACAAGTTGCAAGATCACCCAGCTAGCCTATGATGGGCTGTCACTAGATAGGCTTAACTGTCAACTTTCCCATGGCTGCGTCGTTCTCAGCCCGAGCTACACTCAAGAGTACACGATCAATGAAGCGCTATGGGGAAAATTATACTCCTGCTTGATAGAAGTTGCCGAGTAAACGATCAATGAAACTCTATGGGGAAAATCCAACTCCGGCATGATACAAGTTGCAAGATCACCCAGCTAGCCTATGATGGGCTGTCACTAGATAGGCTTAACTGTCAACTTTCCCATGGCTGCGACCTTCTCAGCCAGAGCTACACGCAAGAATACACGATCAGTGAAACCCTATGGGGAAAATCAAACTCCGACATGACACAAGTTGCAAGATCACCCAGCTAGCCTATGATGGGCTGTCACTAGATAGGCTTAACTGTCAACTTTCCCATGGCTGCGTCGTTCTCAGCCCGAGCTACACTCAAGAGTACACGATCAATGAAGCGCTATGGGGAAAATTAAACTCCTGCTTGATAGAAGTTGCCGAGTAAACGATCAATGAAACTCTATGGGGAAAATCCAACTCCGGCATGATACAAGTTGCAAGATCACCCAGCTAGCCTATGATGGGCTGTCACTAGATAGGCTTAACTGTAAACTTTCCCATGGCTGGGACCTTCTCAGCCAGAGCTACACTCAAGAATACACGATCAATGAAACCCTATGGGGAAAATCAAACTCCGACATGATACAAGTTGCAAGATCACCCAGCTAGCCTATGATGGGCTGTCACTAGATAGGCTTAACTGTCAACTTTCCCATGGCTGCGTCGTTCTCAGCCCGAGCTACACTCAAGAGTACACGATCAATGAAGCGCTATGGGGAAAATAAAACTCCTGCTTGATAAAAGTTGCCGAGTAAACGATCAATGAAACTCTATGGGGAAAATCCAACTCCGGCATGATACAAGTTGCAAGATCACCCAGCTAGCCTATGATGGGCTGTCACTAGATAGGCTTAACTGTCAACTTTCCCATGGCTGCGACCTTCTCAGCCAGAGCTACACTCAAGAATACACGATCAATGAAACCCTATGGGGAAAATCAAACTCCGACATGATACAAGTTGCAAGATCACCCAGCTAGCCTATGATGGGCTGTCACTAGATAGGCTTAACTGTCAACTTTCCCATGGCTGCGACCTTCTCAGCCAGAGCTACACTCAAGAATACACGATCAATGAAACCCTATGGGGAAAATCAAACTCCGACATGATACAAGTTGCAAGATCACCCAGCTAGCCTATGATGGGCTGTCACTAGATAGGCTTAACTGTCAACTTTCCCATGGCTGCGTCGTTCTCAGCCCGAGCTACACTCAAGAGTACACGATCAATGAAGCGCTATGGGGAAAATTAAACTCCTGCTTGATAGAAGTTGCCGAGTAAACGATCAATGAAACTCTATGGGGAAAATCCAACTCCGGCATGATACAAGTTGCAAGATCACCCAGCTAGCCTATGATGGGCTGTCACTAGATAGGCTTAACTGTCAACTTTCCCATGGCTGGGACCTTCTCAGCCAGAGCTACACTCAAGAATACACGATCAATGAAACCCTATGGGGAAAATCAAACTCCGACATGATACAAGTTGCAAGATCACCCAGCTAGCCTATGATGGGCTGTCACTAGATAGGCTTAACTGTCAACTTTCCCATGGCTGCGACCTTCTCAGCCAGAGCTACACTGAAGAATACACGATCAATGAAACCCTATGGGGAAAATCAAACTCCGACATGATACAAGTTGCAAGATCACCCAGCTAGCCTATGATGGGCTGTCACTAGATAGGCTTAACTGTCAACTTTCCCATGGCTGCGTCGTTCTCAGCCCGAGCTACACTCAAGAGTACACGATCAATGAAGCGCTATGGGGAAAATTAAACTCCTGCTTGATAGAAGTTGCCGAGTAAACGATCAATGAAACTCTATGGGGAAAATCCAACTCCGGCATGATACAAGTTGCAAGATCACCCAGCTAGCCTATGATGGGCTGTCACTAGATAGGCTTAACTGTCAACTTTCCCATGGCTGGGACCTTCTCAGCCAGAGCTACACTCAAGAATACACGATCAATGAAACCCTATGGGGAAAATCAAACTCCGACATGATACAAGTTGCAAGATCACCCAGCTAGCCTATGATGGGCTGTCACTAGATAGGCTTAACTGTCAACTTTCCCATGGCTGCGACCTTCTCAGCCAGAGCTACACTCAAGAATACACGATCAATGAAACCCTATGGGGAAAATCAAACTCCGACATGATACAAGTTGCAAGATCACCCAGCTAGCCTATGATGGGCTGTCACTAGATAGGCTTAACTGTCAACTTTCCCATGGCTGCGACCTTCTCAGCCAGAGCTACACTCAAGAATACACGATCAATGAAACCCTATGGGGAAAATCAAACTCCGACATGATACAAGTTGCAAGATCACCCAGCTAGCCTATGATGGGCTGTCACTAGATAGGCTTAACTGTCAACTTTCCCATGGCTGCGTCGTTCTCAGCCCGAGCTACACTCAAGAGTACACGATCAATGAAGCGCTACGGGGAAAATTAAACTCCTGCTTGATAGAAGTTGCCGAGTAAACGATCAATGAAACCCTATGGGGAAAATCCAACTCCGGCATGATACAAGTTGCAAGATCACCCAGCTAGCCTATGATGGGCTGTCACTAGATAGGCTTAACTGTCAACTTTCCCATGGCTGCGACCTTCTCAGCCAGAGCTACACTCAAGAATACACGATCAATGAAACCCTATGGGGAAAATCAAACTCCGACATGATACAAGTTGCAAGATCACCCAGCTAGCCTATGATGGGCTGTCACTAGATATGCTTAACTGTCAACTTTCCCATGGCTGCGTCGTTCTCAGCCCGAGCTACACTCAAGAGTACACGATCAATGAAGCGCTATGGGGAAAATTAAACTCCTGCTTGATAGAAGTTGCCGAGTAAACGATCAATGAAACTCTATGGGGAAAATCCAACTCCGGCATGATACAAGTTGCAAGATCACCCAGCTAGCCTATGATGGGCTGTCACTAGATAGGCTTAACTGTCAACTTTCCCATGGCTGCGACCTTCTCAGCCAGAGCTACACTCAAGAATACACGATCAATGAAACCCTATGGGGAAAATCAAACTCCGACATGATACAAGTTGCAAGATCACCCAGCTAGCCTATGATGGGCTGTCACTAGATAGGCTTAACTGTCAACTTTCCCATGGCTGCGACCTTCTCAGCCAGAGCTACACTCAAGAATACACGATCAATGAAACCCTATGGGGAAAATCAAACTCCGACATGATACAAGTTGCAAGATCACCCAGCTAGCCTATGATGGGCTGTCACTAGATAGGCTTAACTGTCAACTTTCCCATGGCTGCGTCGTTCTCAGCCCGAGCTACACTCAAGAGTACACGATCAATGAAGCGCTATGGGGAAAATTAAACTCCTGCTTGATAGAAGTTGCCGAGTAAACGATCAATGAAACTCTATGGGGAAAATCCAACTCCGGCATGATACAAGTTGCAAGATCACCCAGCTAGCCTATGATGGGCTGTCACTAGATAGGCTTAACTGTCAACTTTCCCATGGCTGCGTCGTTCTCAGCCCGAGCTACACTCAAGAGTACACGATCAATGAAGCGCTATGGGGAAAATTAAACTCCTGCTTGATAGAAGTTGCCGAGTAAACGATCAATGAAACTCTATGGGGAAAATCCAACTCCGGCATGATACAAGTTGCAAGATCACCCAGCTAGCCTATGATGGGCTGTCACTAGATAGGCTTAACTGTCAACTTTCCCATGGCTGGGACCTTCTCAGCCAGAGCTACACTCAAGAATACACGATCAATGAAACCCTATGGGGAAAATCAAACTCCGACATGATACAAGTTGCAAGATCACCCAGCTAGCCTATGATGGGCTGTCACTAGATAGGCTTAACTGTCAACTTTCCCATGGCTGCGACCTTCTCAGCCAGAGCTACACTCAAGAATACACGATCAATGAAACCCTATGGGGAAAATCAAACTCCGACATGATACAAGTTGCAAGATCACCCAGCTAGCCTATGATGGGCTGTCACTAGATAGGCTTAACTGTCAACTTTCCCATGGCTGCGACCTTCTCAGCCAGAGCTACACTCAAGAATACACGATCAATGAAACCCTATGGGGAAAATCAAACTCCGACATGATACAAGTTGCAAGATCACCCAGCTAGCCTATGATGGGCTGTCACTAGATAGGCTTAACTGTCAACTTTCCCATGGCTGCGTCGTTCTCAGCCCGAGCTACACTCAAGAGTACACGATCAATGAAGCGCTACGGGGAAAATTAAACTCCTGCTTGATAGAAGTTGCCGAGTAAACGATCAATGAAACCCTATGGGGAAAATCCAACTCCGGCATGATACAAGTTGCAAGATCACCCAGCTAGCCTATGATGGGCTGTCACTAGATAGGCTTAACTGTCAACTTTCCCATGGCTGCGACCTTCTCAGCCAGAGCTACACTCAAGAATACACGATCAATGAAACCCTATGGGGAAAATCAAACTCCGACATGATACAAGTTGCAAGATCACCCAGCTAGCCTATGATGGGCTGTCACTAGATATGCTTAACTGTCAACTTTCCCATGGCTGCGTCGTTCTCAGCCCGAGCTACACTCAAGAGTACACGATCAATGAAGCGCTATGGGGAAAATTAAACTCCTGCTTGATAGAAGTTGCCGAGTAAACGATCAATGAAACTCTATGGGGAAAATCCAACTCCGGCATGATACAAGTTGCAAGATCACCCAGCTAGCCTATGATGGGCTGTCACTAGATAGGCTTAACTGTCAACTTTCCCATGGCTGCGACCTTCTCAGCCAGAGCTACACTCAAGAATACACGATCAATGAAACCCTATGGGGAAAATCAAACTCCGACATGATACAAGTTGCAAGATCACCCAGCTAGCCTATGATGGGCTGTCACTAGATAGGCTTAACTGTCAACTTTCCCATGGCTGCGACCTTCTCAGCCAGAGCTACACTCAAGAATACACGATCAATGAAACCCTATGGGGAAAATCAAACTCCGACATGATACAAGTTGCAAGATCACCCAGCTAGCCTATGATGGGCTGTCACTAGATAGGCTTAACTGTCAACTTTCCCATGGCTGCGACCTTCTCAGCCAGAGCTACACTCAAGAATACACGATCAATGAAACCCTATGGGGAAAATCAAACTCCGACATGATACAAGTTGCAAGATCACCCAGCTAGCCTATGATGGGCTGTCACTAGATAGGCTTAACTGTCAACTTTCCCATGGCTGCGTCGTTCTCAGCCCGAGCTACACTCAAGAGTACACGATCAATGAAGCGCTATGGGGAAAATTAAACTCCTGCTTGATAGAAGTTGCCGAGTAAACGATCAATGAAACTCTATGGGGAAAATCCAACTCCGGCATGATACAAGTTGCAAGATCACCCAGCTAGCCTATGATGGGCTGTCACTAGATAGGCTTAACTGTAAACTTTCCCATGGCTGGGACCTTCTCAGCCAGAGCTACACTCAAGAATACACGATCAATGAAACCCTATGGGGAAAATCAAACTCCGACATGATACAAGTTGCAAGATCACCCAGCTAGCCTATGATGGGCTGTCACTAGATAGGCTTAACTGTCAACTTTCCCATGGCTGCGTCGTTCTCAGCCCGAGCTACACTCAAGAGTACACGATCAATGAAGCGCTATGGGGAAAATAAAACTCCTGCTTGATAAAAGTTGCCGAGTAAACGATCAATGAAACTCTATGGGGAAAATCCAACTCCGGCATGATACAAGTTGCAAGATCACCCAGCTAGCCTATGATGGGCTGTCACTAGATAGGCTTAACTGTCAACTTTCCCATGGCTGCGACCTTCTCAGCCAGAGCTACACTCAAGAATACACGATCAATGAAACCCTATGGGGAAAATCAAACTCCGACATGATACAAGTTGCAAGATCACCCAGCTAGCCTATGATGGGCTGTCACTAGATAGGCTTAACTGTCAACTTTCCCATGGCTGCGTCGTTCTCAGCCCGAGCTACACTCAAGAGTACACGATCAATGAAGCGCTATGGGGAAAATTAAACTCCTGCTTGATAGAAGTTGCCGAGTAAACGATCAATGAAACTCTATGGGGAAAATCCAACTCCGGCATGATACAAGTTGCAAGATCACCCAGCTAGCCTATGATGGGCTGTCACTAGATAGGCTTAACTGTCAACTTTCCCATGGCTGCGACCTTCTCAGCCAGAGCTACACTCAAGAATACACGATCAATGAAACCCTATGGGGAAAATCAAACTCCGACATGACACAAGTTGCAAGATCACCCAGCTAGCCTATGATGGGCTGTCACTAGATAGGCTTAACTGTCAACTTTCCCATGGCTGCGACCTTCTCAGCCAGAGCTACACTCAAGAATACACGATCAATGAAACCCTATGGGGAAAATCAAACTCCGACACGATACAAGTTGCAAGATCACCCAGCTAGCCTATGATGGGCTGTCACTAGATAGGCTTAACTGTCAACTTTCCCATGGCTGCGTCGTTCTCAGCCCGAGCTACACTCAAGAGTACACGATCAATGAAGCGCTATGGGGAAAATTAAACTCCTGCTTGATAGAAGTTGCCGAGTAAACGATCAATGAAACTCTATGGGGAAAATCCAACTCCGGCATGATACAAGTTGCAAGATCACCCAGCTAGCCTATGATGGGCTGTCACTAGATAGGCTTAACTGTCAACTTTCCCATGGCTGCGACCTTCTCAGCCAGAGCTACACTCAAGAATACACGATCAATGAAACCCTATGGGGAAAATCAAACTCCGACATGATACAAGTTGCAAGATCACCCAGCTAGCCTATGATGGGCTGTCACTAGATAGGCTTAACTGTCAACTTTCCCATGGCTGCGTCGTTCTCAGCCCGATCTACACTCAAGAGTACACGATCAATGAAGCGCTATGGGGAAAATTAAACTCCTGCTTGATAGAAGTTGCCGAGTAAACGATCAATGAAACTCTATGGGGAAAATCCAACTCCGGCATGATACAAGTTGCAAGATCACCCAGCTAGCCTATGATGGGCTGTCACTAGATAGGCTTAACTGTCAACTTTCCCATGGCTGGGACCTTCTCAGCCAGAGCTACACTCAAGAATACACGATCAATGAAACCCTATGGGGAAAATCAAACTCCGACATGATACAAGTTGCAAGATCACCCAGCTAGCCTATGATGGGCTGTCACTAGATAGGCTTAACTGTCAACTTTCCCATGGCTGCGTCGTTCTCAGCCCGAGCTACACTCAAGAGTACACGATCAATGAAGCGCTATGGGGAAAATTAAACTCCTGCTTGATAGAAGTTGCCGAGTAAACGATCAATGAAACTCTATGGGGAAAATCCAACACCGGCATGATACAAGTTGCAAGATCACCCAGCTAGCCTATGATGGGCTGTCACTAGATAGGCTTAACTGTCAACTTTCCCATGGCTGCGACCTTCTCAGCCAGAGCTACACTCAAGAATACACGATCAATGAAACCCTATGGGGAAAATCAAACTCCGACATGATACAAGTTGCAAGATCACCAAGCTAGCCTATGATGGGCTGTCACTAGATAGGCTTAACTGTCAACTTTCCCATGGCTGCGTCGTTCTCAGCCCGAGCTACACTCAAGAGTACACGATCAATGAAGCGCTATGGGGAAAATTAAACTCCTGCTTGATAGAAGTTGCCGAGTAAACGATCAATGAAACTCTATGGGGAAAATCCAACTCCGGCATGATACAAGTTGCAAGATCACCCAGCTAGCCTATGATGGGCTGTCACTAGATAGGCTTAACTGTCAACTTTCCCATGGCTGGGACCTTCTCAGCCAGAGCTACACTCAAGAATACACGATCAATGAAACCCTATGGGGAAAATCAAACTCCGACATGATACAAGTTGCAAGATCACCCAGCTAGCCTATGATGGGCTGTCACTAGATAGGCTTAACTGTCAACTTTCCCATGGCTGCGTCGTTCTCAGCCCGAGCTACACTCAAGAGTACACGATCAATGAAGCGCTATGGGGAAAATTAAACTCCTGCTTGATAGAAGTTGCCGAGTAAACGATCAATGAAACTCTATGGGGAAAATCCAACTCCGGCATGATACAAGTTGCAAGATCACCCAGCTAGCCTATGATGGGCTGTCACTAGATAGGCTTAACTGTCAACTTTCCCATGGCTGCGACCTTCTCAGCCAGAGCTACACTCAAGAATACACGATCAATGAAACCCTATGGGGAAAATCAAACTCCGACATGATACAAGTTGCAAGATCACCCAGCTAGCCTATGATGGGCTGTCACTAGATAGGCTTAACTGTCAACTTTCCCATGGCTGCGACCTTCTCAGCCAGAGCTACACTGAAGAATACACGATCAATGAAACCCTATGGGGAAAATCAAACTCCGACATGATACAAGTTGCAAGATCACCCAGCTAGCCTATGATGGGCTGTCACTAGATAGGCTTAACTGTCAACTTTCCCATGGCTGCGTCGTTCTCAGCCCGAGATACACTCAAGAGTACACGATCAATGAAGCGCTATGGGGAAAATTAAACTCCTGCTTGATAGAAGTTGCCGAGTAAACGATCAATGAAACTCTATGGGGAAATTTCAACTCCGGCATGATACAAGTTGCAAGATCACCCAGCTAGCCTATGAAGGGCTGTCACTAGATAGGCTTAACTGTCAACTTTCCCATGGCTGCGACCTTCTCAGCCAGAGCTACACTCAAGAATACACGATCAATGAAACCCTATGGGGAAAATCAAACTCCGACATGATACAAGTTGCAAGATCACCCAGCTAGCCTATGATGGGCTGTCACTAGATAGGCTTAACTGTCAACTTTCCCATGGCTGCGACCTTCTCAGCCAGAGCTACACTCAAGAATACACGATCAATGAAACCCTATGGGGAAAATCAAACTCCGACATGATACAAGTTGCAAGATCACCCAGCTAGCCTATGATGGGCTGTCACTAGATAGGCTTAACTGTCAACTTTCCCATGGCTGCGTCGTTCTCAGCCCGAGCTACACTCAAGAGTACACGATCAATGAAGCGCTACGGGGAAAATTAAACTCCTGCTTGATAGAAGTTGCCGAGTAAACGATCAATGAAACCCTATGGGGAAAATCCAACTCCGGCATGATACAAGTTGCAAGATCACCCAGCTAGCCTATGATGGGCTGTCACTAGATAGGCTTAACTGTCAACTTTCCCATGGCTGCGACCTTCTCAGCCAGAGCTACACTCAAGAATACACGATCAATGAAACCCTATGGGGAAAATCAAACTCCGACATGATACAAGTTGCAAGATCACCCAGCTAGCCTATGATGGGCTGTCACTAGATATGCTTAACTGTCAACTTTCCCATGGCTGCGTCGTTCTCAGCCCGAGCTACACTCAAGAGTACACGATCAATGAAGCGCTATGGGGAAAATTAAACTCCTGCTTGATAGAAGTTGCCGAGTAAACGATCAATGAAACTCTATGGGGAAAATCCAACTCCGGCATGATACAAGTTGCAAGATCACCCAGCTAGCCTATGATGGGCTGTCACTAGATAGGCTTAACTGTCAACTTTCCCATGGCTGGGACCTTCTCAGCCAGAGCTACACTCAAGAATACACGATCAATGAAACCCTATGGGGAAAATCAAACTCCGACATGATACAAGTTGCAAGATCACCCAGCTAGCCTATGATGGGCTGTCACTAGATAGGCTTAACTGTCAACTTTCCCATGGCTGCGTCGTTCTCAGCCCGAGCTACACTCAAGAGTACACGATCAATGAAGCGCTATGGGGAAAATTAAACTCCTGCTTGATAGAAGTTGCCGAGTAAACGATCAATGAA